>NC_090440.1:421920909-422220909 GCF_031143425.1 Pleurodeles waltl
CTGACCTCTAAACTGGGACAATGGGATGTGAGGTAACTGCGCTGGCGTTGTACACCGTCGCGGTAGGTGGTCGAAGACCGCAGCGCAATGCTGCATTGGTTAACATTGGACCCTATGGGTCCCAGGAGCCAATGATGAAGTGCGCCGGCGGTGATGATACGCACCGCTGAGGATGTCACGGCCGCAGACGTGGCCGCCATTTTCTATCTGTTCAATCACTCAATACCTGATCTTCGACAGGAGAGGACCTACACTGCAAGTGCTGCTGTGACCTCGGTCTGGAAGAGGCAATGGCTGCTGCGTCTGGGGAAAGGGCCCCTGCCTTCACTGCTCAAGAGTTGGAGAAGCTCGTGGACGGGGTCCTCCCCCAGTACACGCTACTCTACGGTCCTCCAGACCAACAGGTAAGTACACAGGGAGCACGTTGAATGGGCTATGCTGGGTAGAGAGGGCTGGATGTCATTAGGAAGGGGGCAGAGTTCAGGAAACATGAAGGACTGTGAATGCATGTGCCACATGGCAAGGGTAGGGATGTGGGCCACTCACTTCGACGGTGCTGTTGGTAATGACTTCTCTTCTTCCCCTGCACATGTCATGTAGGTCAGCACCCACCAGAAGAAGGACATTTGGCGTGCCATCGCCAAGGACGTCCGGACCCTGGGGGTCCACCAGAGATGGGGCACCCACTGCCGGAAAAGATGGGAGGACATTCGCCGCTGGAGCAAGAAGACGGCGGAGGCTCAGCTGGGGATGGCCTCCCAACGTGGGAGGGGTGCCCGTTGCACCATGACCCCCCTGATGTTTCGGATCCTGGCGGTGGCCTACCCGGAGTTGTATGGGCGCTTGGGAGCATCACAGCAGACACAAGGGGGTGAGTACACTCTCATTCTGCGGACTTTGCGCGCAGTGGAGGGGTCTGGGTGGGGGAGGAGGGATGTGGGTTTCCCTAGGCCAGGGTGAGTTATGTAGGCTAGGCCCCTCCGGAATGCAGGCCATGTGGCACTCCACCCCACCTCTGTAGAATACCAAGTACAGGTATACATGCCCCTGTGTCATCTATGTGTGCAGATGACCACCATAGCCATGTAGGCCAGATCCCAGGAATTGCATCTGTAGAGGCCAAGAGCACGGCGTAGTGCAGGGGGCTGCTGTGTCTGTATTGTCCGCCAACTGTAGCGGTAAGCCATGCACTCAATCTGTCTATCTTCTGTCTCCCCCCCCCCCCTTTTTGTGGTCTCCCTGCTCTTGTGTGCATCAGCATCATCAGGTGGAGGTACAGTGGCACCGGAGCACGAGGGAGCTGCATCCCACATGGCCATGGAGGGCCACACCACAGACTCTGAATATACCAGTGGGACGGAGGGCGAGCTTCACATCGGTCACCGGATCACCAAACAGCGACACAGACTCATCCGTCGATGGGAGCTCCCTTGTGGTGGCGGCACCATCTGTGCCCCCCACTTCTACAGGTACAGCTGCCACCTCCCCTACCAGCACCGCCCTCCCAGCAGCCCCTCAGCCTTCGCTCGTGCCCGCTCACCCAGGAGGGTGGGCATCACCTTCGCCCCAGGCACCTCAGCCCCTGCCCCAGTCACCCCAGCTGCCCTCAGTGAGGAGGCCATTGACCTCCTCAGGTCACTCACTGTTGGGCAGTCTACCATTGTGAATGCCATCCAGGGTGTAGAAAGGGAGATGCAAAAAGGTAATGCATTCCTGGAGGGCATTCATTAAGGTCAGGCTGCCCTTCATTGAACCCTGCAATCTCTGGCCTCAGCACTGATGGCAGCCATTGTCCCTGTGTCTAGCCTCCCCCCTCCAACTTCCTCCACCCAGACCCAGTCCCCTGTACCCCAGCCTATATCAAGCACACCATCAGACAAGCATGCATACACCTCAACACACAAAAGTAGCTCAGGCAAACATAAGCACCACACATCCCACAGGCACTCAAACAAGCATCACCCACATACAGACACAGCAACATCCACTGTCTCTACTGTGTCCCCCTCCTCGTCGTCTCCCTCCTCCCTCCCAGTGTCATCTACACTCTCACCTGCATGCACTACATGTACAGGCACTAGGACTCGCACCATAACACCCAGCACCACACCCCGCTCACCAGCACTCACCACCCCCACTACCATTTACACGTCCCCTGTGTCCACTCCCAGTGTGTCTGTGACGCCCCCTCCCAAAGTACACAAACGCGGGCACCCACACACCCAACATCCATCCACCTCACAACAGCCTCCAGTACCTGCACCTGCACCCAAATCACCTAAAGTTACACCTCCTACAACCACCTCCTCTTCCTCCACTCCCAGACCCCCTCCAGCTACCCATCCCAGTCTTCGTCAGAAGCTCTTCCTCAGCAACGTTGACCTCTTTGCCGCCACCCCCACCCCTCCATTTCATAGGTCCCGTACTAGTACCTCAGCCAAAAATAGTCCAGTACCAGTGGTGCGTGTTAAAGGTGTGTGGAGTGCACCGGCCACCAGGGCAGCCAATGTGACACAGAGCCAAAGCACTGCCAGTCCACCCCCTGTAAAGCACCTTAAGTTGGAAAGTGGCCGACGGGACAGGGTGAAGACTCCTGGTGGAAAAACTGCTCACAAGGGTCCCGGGGGGAGTGCCCAGTCAGCTGTGTCTCCTCCAAAGGCGGTGAAGGGCCAGAAGAAGTCTCCAAAGTCTGGTAAGAGCAGCACGGCGGAGAAGGGCGCCATCCTCCCCGGCGGCCGGGACGCCACCGCCAGCACTGTCGTCACTGGTCAGGAGACCACCGCCAGAGTCAGTGCCCTGGAGGGCAGCAGTATCGTCACTGGTCAGGAGACCACCGCCAGAGTCAGTGCCCTGGAGGGCCCTGGCAGCCACAGCCCCACTGGGCAATGAGGGACCGTCATGCCACACACCAATGCACAGGTCAGAGACAGCAAAGTCAAGCACCGCTGAACAGGGCAAAGCACCGCTGAACAGGGCAAAGACCGCTATGGTGAAGACCGCTGAACAGGGCAAAGCACCGCTGAACAGGGCAAAGACCGCCATGGCAAGCACCACTGAACAGGTCAGAGACAGCAAAGTCAAGCACCGCTGAACAGGGCAAAGACCGCCATGGCAAAGCACCACTGAACAGGTCAGAGACAGCAAAGTCAAGCACCGCTGAACAGGGCAAAGACCGCCATGGCAAAGCACCACTGAAGAGGGCAAAGACCACCATGGCAAAGCACCGCTGAACAGGGCAAAGACCGCCATGGTGAAGACCGCTGAACAGGGCAAAGACCACCATGGCAAAGCACCGCTGAACAGAGCAAAGACCGCTATGGCAAAGCACCGCTGAACAGGGCAAAGACCGCCATGGCAAGCACCGCTGAACAGGTCAGAGACAGCAAAGTCAAGCACCGCTGAACAGGGCAAAGCACCGCTGAACAGGGCAAAGACCGCCATGGCAAAGCACTGCTGAACAGGGCAAAGTCTGACCACTCAAGCATCGTTAGCCCATGTGCAGCTGGGACAGTGACAGAACTGGGACCGTCACGGGGAACGTGATGCACTCTGGGCCCCAGTCCCCCTCCAGAACCAGTGGAGAACTGCATCCACTTCCTGAATCCTTCACAGGATGAAGCACTCTCGGCACCAGTCCCCCTCCAGAACCAGTGGAGACATGCATCGACTTGGGAGACTGTGGCTTTGCACTCCCCAGGATGGTACAGTGGGCAAACCAACCACTGTAGAGACTTGAGAGACTGTGGCCATGCACTCCCCAGGATGGTACAGTGGGCAAACCAACCACTGTAGATACTTGAGAGACTGTGGCTTTGCACTCCCCAGGATGGTACAGTGGGCAAACCACCCACTGTAGAGACTTGAGAGACTGTGGCTTTGCACTCCCCAGGATACCTCAATGGGCATGGAGCCCCGTTGTGGATCTGGCGTGGTGCACTCATCCGGCTGAGGTGCCCCCCCCTTCCGTTCCCCCTGAGGTGCCTGTTGTATTTCTATCTGATGCCCCTGCAGGGTTCTCTCCGTTTGTGGACAGGTATAAAGTGTGGGTCTCGCCCATGCTTTGTGGGCCCAGTGGTCCACGGACATTGAATTGTGCATACCTGCACTACTAATCGTGATGTATATATTTGGAATGTGTATATATTTCTGTATATATGAGCTTACTTTTATTTGGATACATTACAATAGTTCAACTAATTTGGTTTTGTCTTTGCATTCTTCCGGGGGGGTTATGGGTTGTTACTGTGATGTTTGGAAATGCATTGGTGTGTGTGTTGTAGTGTGCGAGGGTCGGGTTGGGGTGGGGGTGTTGCGTGTGTGTCCCCCTGACTTTTGCCTCCCCCCCCTATGTCGTAGGTGCAGTACTCACCGTTGTCTTCGGCGCCTACGTTTCTGATGTTCGTAGAAGAGCAGGTAGACAAGCGCAGGGAGTATTTGTAGTTCGGGCTCCATGGTGGCCTCCTTCCTCGTGGACTGTCTTAAGGTGAGCGTTTTCCCATTGCAAAAGCTGTTTCCGCCGTGTTTTTAACCACAGTGAATCCGCCCGGAAAAGGTGGCGGATTAGCGGGTTGTGATACTGTGGGTGGTACATTGTCTCCCGCCTGTCTGTTGGCGGTGACCGCCGCGCTGCTTGTCTGTACCACCGCGGCGGTCGGAGTGTTAAAGTGGCTGTCTATGTTGGCGGTTTCGGCCACGGTCATAATTCCCTTTTTTTGTCCGCCGGCCTGTTTGCGGTATTACCGCAGCTTTAACACCGACCGCCAGGGTTGTAATGACCCCCTATTACTTTTTGAATGGCCTATGAATTCGACTCCATTTACCAAGATGCTTTGGGGTCATACTTTGTTGCTGGAGTGTAGGCAGTGTGCTCCCTTTCTTTCAATGTTTCTTATTGACGGCTCCCTTGAGCCACAGCTGACGACTCTTGGGAGGCACCTCTGCGCCATGAGTGGTACTTAAACCCGAAAAGACATTTGGCGGCATTTCAGGCGATCCCCTCTACAATGCTGCTCCCTGCTGATGACGGGCTACACGCAGAAACACGCGTACTGGGTTATACAGCACTTGCTGCACCTACGGAGGTGAAAGACTCAATTAATTATTGAATGGACTACGAATTCGACTGCATTTACCATGATGCTTTGGGGTCATACTTTGTTGCTGGAGTGTAGGCAATGTGCTCCCTTTCTTTGAAACTGTCTTATTGACGGCTCCCTTGAGCCACGGCTGATGAGCCTTGGAAGGCACCTCTGCGCCATGAGTGGTCCTTAAACCCGAAAAGACATTTGGCGGCATTTCAAGCAAGACCCTCTACAATGCTGCTCCATGCTGATGACGGGCTAAACCCAGAAACACGCGTACAGGATTATACAGCACTTGCTGCACCTACGGAGGTGAAAGACTCTATTACTTTTTGAATGGACTGCGAATTCGACTGCATTTACCATGATGCTTTGGGGTCATACTTTGTTGCTGGAATGTAGCCAGTGTGCTCCGTTTCTTTGAAACTGTCTTATTGATGGCTCCTTTGAGCCACGGCTGATAAGCCTTGGGAGGCAGCTGTGCGCCAGGAGTGGTACTCAAACCAGAGAAGACATTTGGCGGCATTTCAAGGAAGCCCCTATATCATGCTGCTCCCTGCTGATGATGGGCTAAACTCAGAAACAAGTGTACACGGATATACAGCACTTGCTGCACCTACAGAGGTGAAAGACTCTATTACTTTTTGAATGGACTACGAATTCGACTGCATTTACCATGATTCTTTGGGGTCATACTTTGTTGCTGGAGTATAGGCAGTGTGCTCCCTTTCTTTCAATGTTTCTTATTGACTGCTCCCTTGAGCCACGGCTGACGACCCTTGGGAGGCACCTGTGTACCATGAGTGGTACTTAAACCTTAGAAGACATTTGGCAGCATTTCAAGAAAGCCCCTCTACAATTCTGCTCCCTGCTGATGAGAGCTAAACCCAGAAACACGTGTACGGGGATATACAGCACTTGCTGCACCTATTACTTTTTGAATGGTCTACGAATTCAACTGCATTTACCATGATGCTTTGGGGTCATACTTTGTTGCTGGAGTGTGCTCACTTTCTTTGAACCTACTTTGCCAGTTATGTTTCATCATGCACTAGTTTCAGCACTAGTTACTCAAGTAGACAGTCTCAATCCCATTTCTATGGAGTCATTAGTGCTTGCAGACAGTCACTGTTTGCTTCTTAACTCCGCCTCCAGCCTCACATTAACAGCCTTTCAGCAGTTTTTAGTCATTTCGTTCTCTGGCTGCTGCTGATCCCATTGCCAAAAGCCACTCAACTACCCCCTGCATGGGTGCAAACATAGTGCCTTTCATGCTAGTGGAGCACAGTTAGTGTGATAGAACCAGGTGGTCCATCACCAAGACAGATAGCAATACTGTGCATGGGTCTAAAAACAAGTACTAGTGCATGTACTGAAGAGAGATATGATAGATAAACCAGCCTAGTGCAGGATAGACCTTACCACTGCTGTTGTTTTTTCATTTTTTGGAAAATGGCAACTCTGAGGGAAGCCTGGCAGCAGTCAAAACACAGGGTGATCATCTTTGGAGCATAGGCAAGAAACTCATTACATTGTCTCAGTTCATTGTTGGTTTATTAAGCAACTATACACAATGCTCGTCATTACATTTTAATGTGACAGCCATCTTAGGAGTAGAGATCCAAAGCTTGTGATACATGTTGCACAATCATTGCTACTAATGGAACACAGACCATGATGTGATATTGCTGTTTTCTAAGAATGATCAGCACCACAACTGTTAGAGCTTGTGGTTTTACAGCAAGGGGCACTAGGGGCGATGGACAGTAGCAAGGCTGATTTCTTCTGGGGCAGTAAGCAACAACAATGCCCCATCATTGCTTCCATGTGTAAATCTGAAACTGGTTTAAGGCAGTTCCAGGACAATGAGGGGTTACCCAGGGAGGCGGCATTGATTAGAAACTCAGAATTTTGCCATCAACACAATAACTCATAATCAATCAATGTACATTTAGTAGTTTTAATTTGAAAAATAAGTTTTTACTTCACACACAGTTACACTCTAAACATCTCTAAACATAAATTGTAAAAGCACTCCATGAAAATCAGACCTATCTAGTCCCTAGTGATCCAGAGATCTGTTTAGGAACGTTTTTCACTGTTAAATGATGTAATGTGCTTTCCAAGGACAATTGTGGAGTTCACACTTTAAACCCCACCCAATTTTATTTGTTATGGAGCTCACAATGTAAACCCCATTGCTTCTATATTTGTGTAAGTCTTGGTGCCAAATAAAGCCTTCTCTACTATATTTTACACAGGGCATTACCCTATCAGTTATGAACTTAGGGGCACATTGGCTATTTTTTCACACAACGCTGTGCAGCAAGTGAACCTGCTGCACCACATTGCATGAAAAAAAGAGAGGAGAAATGCTCCATATTTACAAAGGCATGGAGCATTTCTACTCTTTCTCTTTGCACTGGCACAATGTGTGCTGCCTAGTGCCAAAGGAGGCACCATTGCATCATAGTGCAATTGTGCCCGCATTACGGGTAGGGTTACTTTTGTGTAGGAAGGGACACCTTCATGAGTAAACTCAATCTTTAGAAGAATATTCTTCTTTCGTTGTGTGTGCTGCAGAATGCAGCACACATGGAAATAGGAAGTAACAAGGAGAAATAAAGTTATTTCTCCTTGTTACACCTCTTTTGGATAAATGTGCGATATTGACACAAACCCAGGTTTACAAGTCTTTATAAATCTTGGTTTGCATCAAAATACATTGGGTGGATGCATAGGAATGCCCATGCCCATGCCCCACCCAATTAGCGCATATCCAACGCAAAGCAATACCAGGAAGGGCTTTGCACTGCCTTGCGCTGTTTAGTACTTACTAAACTACACAGCCCCACTGAAAGTGCATTTGCATAGCTTGGAAACTACCAAAAATGATTTTACTCAGGGCTGCACCACAAAAGTGATGTGAACCAACTACAAAATCCTAGCAAATCAGGATCTTCATACTTATTAGGCAGACAAACACAGTTGATGTCCAATCAAATTACTGTAAAGAAGATTACCAACAAATGAATAGAGCCAAAGTCCCTCTCTCTCAAAACTGCCTCTGAAAATGTTTTTTTCTGGTTTCATGAGCTCTGGTAGGCAACTAAACCTGTCTAAACCCAGACCTACAAATGTTCTTAAAAAGCCTTCTTAAAAATCTATTGGAGCCAAAACTCTACACAAGGTTGCAATTCATTGAACATTTTTAAATATGAATAAACTGGTTAGATTAAAGAGAGATGCCCTGGTTCACATAACAGTATGGTGTCTTTCTTTCTGTGGCTGCAAGTATAGCAAGTGTGCTGTAGTTGAAATCCACCCTTGGATCCCATGGGATAATGGAGTTGATGCTTGAAAATGCTAGCAATATTCCTTACTATTCTAATTACTTGTTGAATCACAGGAAACTCTGGTATTTAAAGGGATTTTGTCAATGGAAAATGCATGTTTTCTCGAAAAGGTGTAAGCAAATGTTTCAAAAACAATAACAGTTCTGGTTGCTATTCTGTAACCAAGCATCTGTCCATCCGATCAATTCATCCATTTATGTATATGTATGTATGTGGTATTTCTACGGTGCTAACTTAGCCAACAGGTAGCGGAGCAAAGTACATGGCCAAAGACACACATAAAGTCAACAAGTAATAGCAGAAGTTTGGTTGAGAACATTTAATGCATTGTGATGTAGTGTTCTTTAAAGAGGGGAGTCTTAAACGTTTTCCTAAATTGTTGCAGCATTGGGACAGTCTTGTGGGAGATGAAGATGTTGTTCCAGATCTTTGATGCATCAATGAAAAATGGCTGATGTTTTTTTTTTTTTTGCTGTTTGATTGTGTCCTGGTTGCGGGTGTGCAGAGAACCACCAGAGATGGTGATTTTATATGCTAGATAAGAAGTGATGTTGTTGTGATGGTTTTGCAACTAATGAAGTTGGTTTTCAAGACTATACAGCCCAACAAATGGAGTAAATAGAGTTTAATCAGGATGAGGGGTGATGTGATTATATCTGAGAAGGCCCTGAATGAGACATGCTGTGGCATGTAGGATTCTCCTAAGGGGGCGAATGTGGTGTCAGGGAGACTACAATCAAGATAAACTTGAACTGAAGTCACTTTCTGGAAGACACTGTTTGACTCTCTTTAGAAGAGAATGCTGGTACTAGGCCATCTTTGTCTTTTTTTGGTAATGTGTACCTTGAGGGTGAGGTTAGTGTTCAGGGTGAATGTAAGTGACTTGGCATTTTAGTGAAATTTGGGTTTCGAAGCCATCAAGGTTCATTACATTGAGCTAGGATTGTACTGTATCTTTTTTGTTGTTTCTGGTAAATAACTGGAATTCTGTCATGGTTAGGTTGAACTTCAGGTAGCTGTTATGCATCCAGGTCTAGATGATGCACAAGGAATGTTTGAGGTGTTGGATGTCTGAAGCAGGGGAGACTTTCACGTAGATCCATCCATCCACCCACCCATCTATCTCCCGTCTGGTATTTCATCAAGTCACTCTGGTGGTCAAATGGTTTTATTGATCTGAACTTTAGATAATTGCAAATTGCAGTGAATATGCAATAGGTAGCAGGTGCTATGTAAAAGTAATAATTTAAATAGAATCACATGATCCGTTCCCCTGTGGCTAAACTGTACCTTATCTTTCTGTTACAAACATGACATTTTCTACTGAAATGTGTGCTACAGTTTTAATTTACAAGGGTGTCCGTATCGAGGTTAGTCAGACAGCATATTATTGGCTATGGTTAGCAATCAAGTAATAATTGCCTTAGCGTTCAACCCTTAACCCAGTTTTCTTCGAAATTCTGCTAAATATAGGTTATTTGTCAGTCGAATATGCCAAATACTGGATTATAATTACTGGATAACCACAGACAAGAGAAAGTGTAGAAAGTAAACAGTCAAGTGGAATTTATTCATATTGTTTGGCATGGTCCACAATAGATAGTTCATTGTGCTGTGTGAGACAGTAATTTCCTACTCAATTAAAGTACTGCTTTCCCAGTAATGTCAATAATTGAGACATGGTACTTTGCATGTGATATGTGTGTAGAGCAACATCTATGAGAATGTTTTACATTTTATAAATTAGAATTAATCTCGCATGGGCTTGTGTTACTTTTAGGAATTCAAGAGGCTTGCACTTCTTCGAGGGAGGATCCTACCACCTTCTCATTAGACAGGTTTTTGTTGAAAGAAATACGCTTTGGAGACGTGAATAGCTTCCATATACGTGTAATATGAAACTATAGAAACTGTCTTAAATGTTAACACTGGTCTAGAGAGAGCGCTGGTCAGTTCAAATGAAACTTGCAAATTAGACTTTGAACTTGATTTTTGACAACACCAAATGCAAATGTAATGCTATATGTTAGCATGGAATGCGTCCTTGTGTCAGTTTTTGATGCAAGGACTCCTTTACCCTAAAAATAACCCGAAAAAAACAACTGTTGCGAACAACGGCTGCCTGCATTTTGATTGTTCGTGTTTTTTGTACTCCCACACTATAATCGGCAGCATAATTAATTATGCGGCATGGTGTAATGGCATAATCTCAGAAACTTTGTGTAACAAGCCTAACGTGAAAATTTTATGTAATTCAAATATCACCTATGCCTAATTAGGATGAGGGTAGATCATTTGTGCTGTGTTTGACTGTTAAGGAATCCATTTTGGATCTCCTGTATGTGGTTAGTACACAAAATGGAGGTTGGAGGGGGCTTTAGAGACAGCAATGTAAATTTCAGTGCTCATCCAAAGCATTCCCACAGACAGACTCTATTGTAGGCAGTATAGAAGAGAGAGGGCTACTTGCCTCCTTTCAGCTCTAGTCTTTCCCATTAGGTTGGGAAGTATCTGAGTGAGTAAGCCTCGTCTTCATTTGTGCCTTGTTTTAGTTATCTCTGGCAGGGATCCCCAGCTCCAATCCTCCTTTCCTCTTGCACTGTAAGCACGGCAAACATTCAACGGCGGTAAACCATTGGTGGTACATACTGCTGCGCTCACAATGGACACCCACAGACAAAACAACACCACATTGGACAATTTTGATAACACAAACCTGACACCCATACACACACCACACCCACACCACTATAAAACACACACCCACAACCCCTTACGAATACAAATCATTGGCACGAGACTCACACCAAGACCACTGCAACAACCACACACACACACACCACATACACCCATACATCTCTTACGCACCCCACTTCACACACCCCAACACCTTACCCAACACACTCTCACCAACACAAACCACATAATACCCATGGCACCACAAAGGCACCCCAATTTCACTGAGGAGGAGTTTAGGGTCATGGTGGAGGAAATCGTCAGGGTAGAGCAACAGCTATTTGGATCACAGGTGCAGCAAATATCAATAACCAGGGAGATGGAGCTATGGCGGAGAATCGTGGACAGGGTCAACGCCGTGGTACAGCACCCAAGAACAAGGGACAACATCAGGAAGAGGTGGAACGACCTGGGGGGAAGGTATATTCCATTGCAGCAAGACTGGTGGTGGACCCCCACCTCCTCCCGCACAACTCACAGCATGGGAGGAGCAAGTCTTGGCAATACTGCATCCTGAGGGCCTGGCTGGAGTCAGAGGAGGACTGGACTCTGGTAAGTCAACTTTCAACAATTATCACCCCCCATACCTGCATGCCATCACATACCCTCATCCTCACTCCTATCACTCCACTCGATCCCACACACTCCACCATCACATCACAATAATCCCAATGCCTAGCCCTGCATGCTGTACAAATGCATAGACACCTCTAACAGCCTTGCATGGACACTCATCACTAAAGCAGGCACAGCACAGGGAAACTAACAATCCCACCATACACCAACATACACAAGTAAAAGCTGGCAGGGCAACACCAACCATAGAGGGGAAGCCAGGGATGAACAATATGTCATACACATGAAGCATAATACATAATTTACATTCCCACAGGTACCCCAGTCAATGTCACTGGAAAGGATGTGCCAGCACTATCCAGCCGCCCAACAGAAGAGGCCCACAGTGATGACAGTAACTCTGGTCTTCAGGATCTGGACAACCTACCTGGCCCATCAGGGTCCACTGGACAGCCGGTCACCCAAGCCCAGCTACAGACCACCACAGAGCCTCCACCATCAGGAAACAACACCACAGCACCCACCCAGCGTACCCAAAACTCTGTCCCTAGGACACGTCAAACAGCAGTGTGCCCACCTCTACAGGGACCCCAGGCTACACCTCGCCCCCAAGACAATCAGGGACCTGGGGTCAGTGGCAGTGGGCACACCATTCAGGGGACAGAGGCACAGGCCAACAGGGAAACTGGGAGGAGTGCTGTGTGCCAGGGGGAAGACAGGACCAGGGAACCGACTCTCCAGGAGGCACTCTCTGAGATCCTGGGAGCCTATCAACATTCAAAGGACATGATGGAACAGATCCTAGACAACGTGCAGGAAAACAGACGGCTGAAGGAGGGACAATATCAGGGGATCAGGGAGGACTTGCAGGCCATCAACAACACCCTGATCTCCATAGCAGGGGTGCTGGCAGACATGGCCAACATTATGAGGGAGGCAGTGTCACACCAGCGGGCCCCTGCCACAAGCCAGTCATCTGAACAGCCTTCCACTTCCGCTAGTGGCCAGGAGGACCCACCACAGGACCCACAGGCCACCAGCACCCCTTCCCCTGCAGAAGGTAAACCACCCCACAAACGTTCCCTGCGATCAAGACACAAGCCAGAGACACTTGCCCAGACCCCAGCCAGGAAATGAGACTCTCCTGATTGTCCCCCTTGTGTCCCACTTAGTCACCCTGCCCACCTTGAACTGCCATTGCTACCCTTCCCTGTCCCCTTGGACAATCCACCTGTGCTACGAACAGACTGGAACAATACTCTGAACTTTCCTCCATCATCACCCAATCCCATTGCACTTCCCCCTCTACCTATTAGTACTAATATAAACACCCTTTGATATAAATCGATTGTGAGTATGTCATGTATTTCAAATATGTATTGATTGAAACAGGTACCACCATTGCAAATGAACTATACATAGAATGAGCATAGAATCAATGACCTGCAGCTGGCTGTTGTGATCACACCAGGAGTACTTGTCAAATCATCAACATCTGCAAAATGAATAGCCAGAGGTAACAGTAAGTGGGCATAGAAGTGGGAAATACCAGCATGTCAATGCCCCACAGAATACAACCAAAGTCATAGAAATGTAAAGTTGCACTGTCTCACCTGTGTGTAATTGGACATACTGACGGATCATAGATGTTCTGATGTCCACATCCTCATCCTCTGCTTCCTCATCCTCACTGTCCACCGGCATCTCCAGTCTCCTCCTCCTGTAGAAAAGGTAGATGGCATCTGAGGGCCAGGGTGTGCAACATGCAGCATGCCACGACTATGAGGCAGACCTTCTTGGGTGAGTAGTACAGGGATCCACCTGTCAGATGGAGGCACCGGAAACTGGCCTTCAGGAGGCCAAAGGTCCTTTCAATGATCCTTCTGGTTCGCCCATGTGCCTCATTATAACGTTCTTCTGCCCTTGTCCTGGCATTCCTCACAGGGGTCAACAGCCATGGTAGGTTTGGGTAACCAGAGTCACCTTCAAATATTGAAGGACAACATTTAGCCACACACTATTTTATATGCCCCACACCATAGGCATACACCAACATATACTGTGTGGGAACCAGGGCTCACCTATTAGCCACACCCTGTGCGTCTGTAGTTGGGCCATCACATTTGGGATGCTGCTATTCCTCAGGAAAAAGGCATCGTGCACTGACCCAGGATACTTAGCATTGATGTGGGAGATGTACTGGTCCGCCAAGCACACCATCTGCACATTCATGGAGTGGAAACTCTTATGATTCCTGAACACTTGTTCATTCTGGCGGGGGGGGGGACAAATGCAATATGTGTTCCGTCAATCGCCCCAATTATATTGGGGATATGTCCCATTGCATAAAACCCGGCCTTCACAGTGGCTAAATCCTCTACCTGGGGGAATGCAATGTAGCTGCACATGTGTTTTATCAGGGCAGACAACACTCTTATCAGCACTATTGAGAACATTGGCTGTGACATTCCTGCTGCCAAGCCCACTGTTACTTGGAATGAACCAGTTGCCAGGAAATGGAGAACTGATAGCACTTGTACAAGAGGGGGTATCTCAGTGGGCTGACAGATATCAGATTTTAGGTCAGGCTCCAACTGGGCACACAACTCTGTGATTGTGGCCCTGTCTAGTCTAAAGGTGAGGATAATGTGCCTATCCTCCAGTGTAGCCAAGTCCACCAGGGGTCCACCAGGGGTCTGTACATGGGGGTATGTTTCCATCTCCTGTTCATCCGCAGCGGTAGGTATCTAAGGGACAAAACAGTGAGGAGGCTGTCACAAACTGAACAGTGTCAGTGTAGGGACAGTGTAATTTGTCAAGTATGTGCCTATTTATCCTGTGACACAGCATTATGCCATAGGCCTGTTCCCCCCCCCGGAAATGGCATCCGCCTGTCCTGTGTGGAGGGACAGGTGGAAGTGAAGTAATGCCCCTGACGTTGTGCGCCGTGGCGGTAGGCAGTCGGGAACCACCGTGCAATTCCTTATTGGTTATTATTGGGCCCTATGGGTACAGTGGCCAATGGTGATCTATGCCGGCGGTGACCGCCATTTTCTATTTGATTCCTCACTTGTTTCCTGACCTTCCAAAGGAGAGGACCCACACTGCATGTGCTGCTGTGACCTGTGTCTGGAACCTACCATGGCCCGTGTGACCGGGGAAATGGCCCCAGCCTTCACTGCTGAGGAATAGGAGAGACTGGTGGATAGGGTCCTACCCCAGTACGGACTGCTGTATGGGCCTCCAGACCAATAGGTGAGTACACAGTGGGCACAATGCATGTGCATGAATGCATGGTGTTGTGTGTGAGGCATCATGTAAGGGGGAGAATGTCCTCTTGGCTTGGTACGCATTGTGTGCTGGGCTATGTGTGTGGAAATGGGTATAGTGGGCCATTTGTGTGACAGGCTGGACTGTTTGTCTAATGGTGTTCTCTTGTCTGTATTGCCTCTGCAGGTCAGCGCCCATCAAAAGAAGGGATAATGGCGTGCCATCGCCAAGGAGGTGCCGACCCTGGGGGTCTATGGCAGGCAGAGCACCCACTGTTGGAAATGGTGGGAGGACCTGAGGCGCAGGGCATGGAAGACCACGGAGTCCCAGCTGGGGATGGCCTCCCAATTAGGAAGGGGTGCCCGCTGGACCCTGACCACCCTGATGGCCCGCATACTGGTGGTGGCCTATCCTGAGCTGGATGGACGGTTAAGGGCATTACAGCAGCCACAAAAGGGTGAGTACAGTGTCCATCAGTGAAGCTCACGGCTGGAGTGGTGGTATCAGGGTTGTGGTTGTGCGTCAGTGGGTGCCCCTAGGCCAGGCCAGACATAGCGGTGTAGGTCCTCTGGTGGCTAAGGGTCTGAAGGGGAAATACTGGCTACGTATCTTGTTAGCATCCACTACTGGTCAGGGCTGTGTGGGCCCCAGGTGTGCTGCAGTTGGCGGTGTGTGCTCCTCCTCATGCCTTGGTGGCTAGCAATATTACTGGTAGTGCAATGCATAGTGCATAGTGTGTGTGAGGGTGCTGTCTATGCCAACGGTGGTGTTTGTGCAGTCATTGACCCAGTGTATCCTTTGTCTCTCTTCCCCCCTTTTTTGTTTTGTCATCCTATCCTTATGTGCATTAGCATCATCTGGCAGAGAAGCAGAGGCACTGGCGACAGAGGGACTTCCTCCCACAGGACCCTGGAAGTAGAGTCCACTGACGCTGAGGGCACCAGTGGGACGGAGGGCGAGAGGAGCACCACGGCAGAGACTGGAGGGGACAACACAGACTCTGATACCTCCTCCGTTGGGAGCTCCCTGGTAGTGGTGGACACGTCTATGACCACCCCAGCTACAGGTACAGCCACCACCCCCCATACCAGCACCGCCCTCTCAGCAGCCCCTCAGTGAGATGCTCGTGCCCGCTCGCCCAGGAGGGTGGGCATCTCCTTCGCCCCAGGCACCTCAGGGCCTGCCCCAGTCAGTCCTGCTACCGTGCGTGAGGATGCTATTGACCTCCTGAGATCCACCTCTGTAGGGCAGTCAACCATTGTATATGCAACCAGGGGCTGGCAGCCCAAATGCAGCAATCTAATGCATTCCTGGAGGGCATTCACAGTGGATTGGTGGACCAACAGAGATCGATCCACGCTCTGGCCTCCTCTCTGATGGCAGCCATTGTCCCTGTTTCTTCCGTCCCCCCTCCATCTACCACTTCCTGGTCCCGTTCTCCTCAACCCCAACCCATCCCAAGCAAAAAGCCAGATGAGCATGCACACAAGACAACACCCAAGTGTGTCACAGGCAAACACAAACACCACACTTCATCCCACAGCCACTCACACAAAGTACATTCATTTGCAGACACAACAACATCCACTATTTCCACTGTCTCCCCCTCCTTCTACTCCTTCACCTCCCACCCAGTTACGTCCACACTCACACCTGCATGCACTACATCATCATCCACTACCTGCATCATCACCACACCAAGCAGAACACGCACCTCACTGGCAGACACCTCCACAACATCCATGCACACGTCCCCTGTGTCCTCTCCCACTGTGTCTGTCTTCCTCCTAAAGTACACAAACGCAAGTACTCAGACACCCAACGGCCATCCACCTAACAAAGCATACAGTCCATGCACCTGCACCCAAATCCAGCAGACAAACACCTCCAACAACCACTCCCTCATCCTCCACTCCCACTACTCCTTCCTCTTCCTACCCCAATGTCCCTAAAAAGCTCTTCCTTTCCACCATTGACCTTTTCCCTCCCCCTCCCCCATCCTGCACTTATGGCCAGGGTGTCAAAAACCCAGCCAAGCACCTCAGCCAAACAGTCCACTGGCCCAGTTTCAGCAGCACCTACTCATGGTGGAAGGGATTCCAGGCCACAAATACTGAAGGGGAAGGAGCCTGCACCAGCCTCCAAGAAGGGGAAGGAGCCTGCACCAGCAACCAAGAAGGGGAAGGAGCCTGCACCAGCCACCAGGAAGGGGAAGAAGCCTGCACCAGCCACCAAGAAGGGGAAGAAGCCTGCACCGGCCACCAAGAAGGGGAAGGAGCCTGCACCAGCATCTGTCACAGAGCCCTCACCGCCAGCCGTGGTTGTGCAGCCATCAGGGAATGCAGGGGCTGAGCAGGAGCCTCCAACAACCACCACCACAGTGCAGCCATCAGAGGGTGCAGAGGCTGAGCAGGAGCTTCCAACAACCACCACCACAGTGAGTTATCAGAGGGTGCAGAGGCTGAGCAGGAGCCTCCAACAACCACCACTACAGTGCAGCCATCGCAGGGTGCAGGGGCTGAGCAGGTGACTCCAACAACCACCACCACAGTGCAGCCCTCACCGCCAGCGGATGCCATATAGTCCAGCCTCCATGGGCTGCTGTGCGGCCTTCCCCCACCAGAACCAGTGTGTATTTTACCCACTCAAGAGACTGTGGCCTTGCACTCCCCAGAACCAAGCAATGGTCATGTTGTCCCCTCCAGAACCAGTGGGTAAGACATCCACCTGAGAGACTGTGGCCCTGCACTCCTCAGGACCAAGCACAGGGCATGCTGCCCCCTCCAGAACCAGTGGGAAAGACACCCACTCCAGAAACTGTGGCCTTGCACTCCCCAGGACCAAGCACAGGGCATGTTGCCCCCTCCAGAATCAGTGGAAAAGACACCCGCCTTAGAGACTGTGGCCTTGCACTCCCCAGGACCAAGCAATGGGCATGTTGCCCCCTTCAGAACCAGTGGGGAAGACACCCACCTGAGAAACTGTGGCCTTGCACTCGCCAGAACCAAGCACAGGGCATGTTGCCCCCTCCAGAACCAGTAGGAAAGACACCCACTCCAGAGACTGTGGCCTTACACTCCTCAGGACAAAGCACAGGGCATGTTGCCCCCTCCAGAACCAGTTGGCTTGTTCCCGCATCTGACTGAGGTGCCCCCCCCCACTGAGGTGCCTACCTATTTGCCAACTGATCCCCCTGCAGTGTTATCTCCGTATTGGTGGAGGAATCGAGTGGGGCCTTGGACTTTGCCCTGCGGCCAGGTGGCCCCTGTGAACTATGGACTGGGCAGTGTCCCTTTTTTGTACATTTGTACATATCTGTTGCATTGCCACATCAACTTATTATTTTGATGTTGATCTTATTGCAATCACTCTAGTCAATTCCTGTTGTCCTTGCATTATTCAGCCGATTATCGGGGACAAATTATTTTCTTGTGCAGCAGGTTGTGTGTATGGAGTGCGTGTGGGGTGTGTGTTGTGCGTGTGTGTCAATCTCGCTTTCCTCCACACCTCCCTTGTGTGCTAGGTGGCTGTACTCAACTTCGTCGTCTTCGCTGGCGTTGGTGTTCGTGGTGGAGCATGACATAGAAGATCATCGGGAAGACTTGCAGTTCTGGTTCCATGGCCGCGTTGTTCTTCCCTGTGTCTCCAATGGTGAGTCCTTTGACTTCTGTGCTTAGTTTCCACAAGGCTTTTGTTGGCATTGGTACCACCTCAGAAAAGGTGGCGGATTGTGTTGTCATATTATGGTGGGTGGAATTTTGTCTTCCACCTGGCTGTAGGCGGTTACTGCCGTGGTGACTGTTGTTTCCTCCCTGGCAGTTGGTGTGGGACTGTGGCTGTCTTTCTGAGATATCACCACCATGGTCATAATTTGACGGTAGTTACCGCCAGCCTGTTGGCGGTATTACCGCCACTTTATCACCAACCGCCAGGGTTGCAATGTGGGCCTTTTCTATTTTCCTTTTGTTGTGAAAGGGGCAGGGCCATGGGGGATGACGGAGACGAGGGGAGTGCACTGCGCACTCCCCTCAGTGCGCATGTATGTTTGCAGGATGTCTTGGGCCGGCCAAACACACATGCACATAGTGCTCTCTCCAGCCTGGCACTGTGTTACCGGGCTGGAGAGAGCAGGCACAGGCTCCCGGTCTGCCTGGGAGCATCCTGGTTGCATGCTCCCAGCCAAACATAACGCTGCTCTGAGCAGCATCAGGATTGGCCTCAGGGCAGGCTGGAAGCCTGTGCCTGGAATGACAAGGCAAAGAGGACCGGTGTTGCGCAGCGGTAACGGAGTAGGTTTGTTTTTATTTATTTTTGTTTTTTATTAAATGTTCCCCTCAATGCCCCTTCCCCCGCATGCTGCACCCGCCTCACCCATTCAGAGCACAGTGAGCCTTGACTGCAAGCAGCAGCAGCATCTGTTTCCACAATCTATCCCAGAGGAACTGGAGGACAGAAGTGCCAGGAGGGAGTTCAAACTGCAACTTGGCAATCTCAAGCTGGAGATGGAAGTTTCCAAGGAGAAGGCTGCTGCAAAGAGGGAGTCAGAGGATGCTGGTGCCCAGAGGTCCCTTAAAGAAAGGAGAATGGCCCATGAGCCAAGTCTCAGAGTGCTGGACATCAGAGCCACATAAATAGAGTACAATAGCAATGGTGGCAGCAATACTCCAGTGTTCACTGGAGACAAGAGGATCCACATTCCCAAGGATCTGGTGCCTAACTTTGTTGTAGGGGTGTCATGGATAAGTAGTTCAAAGGCTATGAAGTTGCCTTGGCGAAGTGCACTGTCCCTGAAGAGAATTGGGGACTAGTCTTTGGAGGCACTTAACAAGTGAAGGGGGGAGGGATGCCCTGCTCACCCTATGAAAGGGAGAAAGGATGAGGTATGCCCTCTCCATGAAGGACACCCTTATCAGAGAGTATGGGCTTAGCCCAGGGAAGTATAGGCTGAAGTTTAGGGGCAGCCAGAAATTGACTCAGCAGTCCTAGGTGGATTTTGTAGATCACTTTTGCAAGGCACTGGATGGTTGTGTGAAGGACAGTGATGTGAATGATTGCTATATAATTTATTTATGAGTGAGCACATGTTCAGCAATTGATTTCTAGAGCTGCACCAACACCTAGTGGATAGTAAGCTCAGTTACTCCAGGAGGCGGAGAACTGGCTCAGCACCAGGGTCCACAAGAAGAAATCAAGGGATCACCCAAATGACAGGGTCCCCAACAGGAAAAGGAGGGGGAGAAAAACACAAAACTAACTAAGAGTCATTTGGGGGAAAAAATCCTAACGAGAGTGCACATTAAGTGAGCACGAGTAGCCACTTATGCACGCTATTTGAGTTCAGCTGCATTTAGGATGCAAGGGTGCATTTTGCACAAAGAAAATTGTGCTAAATGGTTATGGGAAAATCCCATTCCAAGAGAACATTTAGCAAGTGTGAGCAGTTGCTCATGCTCGCTATTTGTGTAATGTTGAACTTAGAGCTATTTCTTAGTGTAAAATGCATCCTAACATCAATTTTTGACACAATGGGGTACTTTTGCGATAAGAAGTGTCACCCGTTAGAAATGGAATTACTGGTTGACTGAAGTATGCACCCAGGCCAGGCAGGAACCACCACCACCACTCTAGTTAGGGTAAGATAAGTACACACTGAAAGATAACCTGTGCTCATCCTCTGGTAGCTTGGCACAGAGCAGTGAGACGTATCAAAAGTGGCAATATGTAAAGTATTTGTGCAACACACACAGACAGTAGCACAGTGAATACAACACAAAAAGACTCCACACAGATTTATAAAAATAGATTGGTGTATTATAAACACCATAAGGCCAAAACGACAATAATAAAATGAATATTTTTAGGAAGTGCACTTAAAAAAAAATAGCAGATATGAATTCAATGCTTTTAGAATTCTTAAGTGTAGGTAAAACACTAATTTTCATTAATTGAAATCCATTCACACCGACTGTTGTACGCTACTTCTGCTGGAAGCAGAAGAGCGTGAAGATGCCGGCTGCAGCTGTTTCAGTAAATCAAGGCCCCCAGGGAGGCGGGGACAGCAAACCCTGTACCAGTTCTCCTAGACAGTACCATGCAGGCTCAGAGAAAACATGGCAAACTGCTGGGACCTCTGGAGTCTGGGGAAACACAGTAACTGGTCTGGACCTTTAAAACTAGAAAGGTGAGCTGCCAGTGACTGAGCTCTTGAGCCGTGGTCTCCTATCGGGGGCCACACTGAATGATCTGCATGTGGTGCTGTGACTGCCTCCCTTTGAAAAGAAAGAGGGGCAGAGCACCGCGTTGCTAGGAAACGCTGCAGATCATCGGTGTCGGCTGAAGTGGAACTCGCTCAGATCCAAGGAAAGCAAGAAGATGTCCAAGCTCCTTCCCAGTTCTGCACACCACACACGGATGATCAAGCCCTCACAAGTTCTGAATAAAGCAGGAAAGGGCCCAATCTCTCTTCCGGCCAGGTACCAGTTCTGCATAGCACAAGCGGGCGATCAGGCACAGTCGGCACACGTAAAGTGTAACTGCTGGACTCAGGATAGGAAAGTCTCACAGCAGCGTAGCAAAGTCTCTGATGGCCTTGAGGCTTCAAGAACAGGGGGCAAGCTCTTGAGGATCACTTGGAGAGAAGGCAATAGGGACATGGAGCAGCAGGTGGCAGAGCAACTAGCAGAAAAGCAGTCTAGTTGAGTCCTTTAAGAAGAACAGCAGTCCTTCTGACAGAGGTTCAGTTCAAACTCCAGAAGCATCTGATTAGATGGGGCCAGCGACCCATTACTTACACCCAAACGTGCCTTTGATGTAGGGGATAGCTTCAAAACAGCTCTCTGAAGTGCACAGGGATCCCTTTCAGCCCAGTCCTCCCTGCCAGTCTGGTTATGGGAGGTAAATCAGCCCTTTGTGTGGGGACAGGACACTACTTATTAGGTATGTCTGTATTATGTATTTGTATTTGTAAGCACATTCCAGCAGTGGCATTGAAGCATTGAGCGGCAAAAAGTGAGAGTGAGAGAAACACAAAAAGGTGACAGACAGCTGCCTAGAACTGAGAGAATTAATTGAGAAAAAGACAAGTTTTTAGCTGCTTCCCAAAGGACAGGAAGTTATTGTCCTTCCTAATGGACAGCGGGAGAGTATTCCAACATTTGGCAGCTGCCACTGTGAAAGCTTTGTCGCCCCACTTAGCCTTGCGACCTCGGGGGACAGAAATCAAGTGGAGACCCAATGATCTGAGCTGAAGACCTGGCACATACCATTGTAAAGAAGAACAAAGGTACTCGGAGCCTTCTCAGTGAAGTGCCTTATGAGCCAGACAGAAGGCCTTAAACGTAATGCGCTTCTCGACAGGTAACCAATGCAATTGTCTCAGGCTGCCGCTGGCCTAAGCTGAACGAGGAAGATCTAACATCAAGCGGGCAGCAGTGTTCTGAATCAGTTCCAATTTGTCGAGAGAACCTTTATTGATTTTTGACACCAGCACATTGCAGTAATCTGGTTTAGAGATCACCAAGGCCAGAGACACAGAAATTCTAAGTTCCCTCTGGAGATAAGGAAAACCTTTTTTCAGTGTTTTTAAAATCCAACATCAAGCCTTAGTGGTCAAGTTTACTTGGAGCTTGAACGATAGAGAATTGTCGAACATAATCCCAAGTTTTCTAGTTGATGCTATGGGAACAAGCAGGTCACTGCAAGATTGTGGCCACCAACAAGATTTCCAAATCACTGCTGGAAAATAAGATCTCCGTTTTGTCATCATTCATTTTAAGCCAATTATGGCCAATCCATTTATTGATCTCGCTCATACAGAGATGGAATCTATCTGCCACCTCCTCCCGGTTCTTGTTAACAGGAATGATGAGCTGAGTGTCATCAGCATAGGAGGCGGCCAAGAAGCCAAAAGAGCAGATAACTCTGGCCAGTGGGGCCACATAAAGATTAAACGAAGTGGGTCTAAGAGAGGAGCCCTGAGAAACCCCACAAGGTAGTTGGAACGGGGCAGCTCTGAAGTCTCCACAGCTCATTATGGTGGATCTCTCACATAGAAAGGACTTCAGAATACTCAAGGCCTTCTCTCTGACTCTTTCTTGGCATGTCACCCCCAATTTTACATGTATGTCAGTTTGTTTTTGCCTGTCTCACTGGGATCCTGCTAGCCAGGACTCCAGTGTTCATAGTTTGTGGCCTGAATGTGTATACCTGTGTAGTGCCTAACTGTGTCACTGAGGCTCTGCTAATCAGAACCTCAGTGCTCATGCTCTCTCTGTCTTTAAATGTGACACTATAGGCTAGTGACCCCTTTTACAAATTTCAATTGGCATACTGGAACCCCCTTATAATTCACTAGTATATGGTACCTAGGTACCCAGGGTATTGGGGTTCCAGGAGATCCATATGGGCTGCAGCATTTCTTTTGCCACCCATAGGGAGCTCAGACAAAACATTACCCAGGACTGCCATTGCAGCCTAAGTGAAATAACGCACACGTTATTTCACAGCCATTTTCACTGCACTTAAGTAACTTATAGGTCACCTATATGTCTAACCTTCAATTGATGAAGGTTAGGCGCAAAGTTACTAAGTGTGAGGGCAACCTTGCATTAAGAGCAATGGTGCCCCCACTTTGTGAGTGCGGGGACACCATTACACGCATGCACTACATATAGGTCAATTCCTATATGTAGCTTTACAATGGTAACTCCGAATATGGCCATGTAACATGTCTAAGATCATGGAATTGTCCCCTCATTCCAAATTTGGTATTGGGGAGTCAATTCCATGCATCCTGGGGGCTCCACTATGCCCCCAGTACTGCCAAACCAGCTCTCTGGGGTTTTCTCTGCAGCTACAGCTGCTACCACCCCACAGGCAGGCTTCTGCCCTCCTGGGGTCTGGGCAGCCCAGTCCCAGGAAGGCAGAACAAAGAATTTCCTCTGAGAGAGGGTGTTACACCCTCTCCCTTTGGAAATGAGTGCTAAAGGCTGGGGAGGTGTAGCCTCTCCCAGCCTCCAGAAATGCTTTGAAGGGCACAGATGGTGCCCTCCTTGCATGAGCAAGTCTGCACCGGTTTAGGGAACCCCCAGTCCCTGCTCTGGCGCGAAACTGGACAAAGGAAAGGGGAGTGACCACTCCCCTGTCCATCACCACCCCAGGGGTGGTGCCCAGAGCTCCTCCGGTGTGTCCCAGACCTCTGCCATCTTGTTTTCAGAGGTGTGAGGGCACTCTGGAGGCCTCTGAGTGGCCAGTGCCAGCAGGTGACACCAGAGACCCTCCTGATAGGTGCATACCTGACTAGGTGGCCAATACTCCTCTGAGGGCTATTTAGGGTCTCTCCAGTGGGCTTTTCCTCAGTTTACGACTTGCAAGAATCCAGCAGGACTCCTCTGCACTTCTCTTTTTGACTTCTGCCATGGATCGACCGTTGACTGCTCCAGGACGCCTGCAAAACTGCAACAAAGTAGCCAGAAGACTACCAGTGACATTGTAGCGCCCAATCCTGCCGGCTTTCTCGACTGTTTCCTGGTGGTGCATGGTCTGGGGCTGCCTGCCTTCACCCTGCACTGGAAGCCACGAAGAATTCTCCTGTGGGTCGACGGCATCTTCCCCCTGCTCCAGCAGGCACCAAACTTCAGCTTCACCAGTACTCTGGGTCCCCTCTTATCTTGACGAGCGTGGCCCCTGGAACACAGGTGGTGGACCCAAGTGACCCAGACTGTCCAGTGGTCTAACTGTCCGAATTTGGAGGAGGTAAGTCCTTGCCCCCCCTCCCCAGATAGTAATCCTGTGCACTACGTGTTTTGCAACTACAAGGGCTTCTGTGCACATTTCCAAGAAATCCTGGATGCACAGCCGAGCCTAGGTCCCCAGCACTCCGTCCTGTGATGCTCAGTTCCCTGAGTTGATCTCTGGTGTCGTGGGGCCTCTCTTTGCAGTGTTGAGACAACCACGGTGTTCAGTGTTCTTGAACCCGTGTTCAAGGAATTCTGTGGGTGCTTTCCGCCTGTGCATGGACTCTCTACATTGCTGAGGGCCTCCTCTCCCAAGTGGCGATATCCTGGTCCTTCCTGGGCCCGGGCAGCACCCTTTTTCTCCAACTGCAACCTAGCAAGTCTTGTTTGTGGTATTTTGCCAAGTAAACAACTCTGCATCCTCCAGCACGCCGTGGGACATCTTGTACATGAAGAAGAACGTTCTACCTCCTTTTGTTGTTGCAAAACCTGCAGCTTCTTCCAACCAGAGGCAGCAATTTTGCACCTTTATCCGGGGTTTAGTGGGCTCCTGCCCCCCTCAGACACTTTAGCGCCACTTGGACTTGGTCCCCTTCCTTTGCAGGTCTTCAGGTCCAGGAATCCATCTTCAGTGCTTTGTAGCCTATTGTGGTCCTTGCAACATCCTCTATCACAACTTTAGTGTGTTTCTGGGGAAATAGCAGTCCTTTACTCCAACTTTCCAGTATCTTGGGGTGGGGTATCTTTTACACCCTTAGTGTTTTCTTACACTCCCAGCGACCCCCTACACACTACACTAGCCTCGGGGTCCATTTGTGGTTCGCATTCCACTTTCTTAGTATATGGTTTGTGTTGCCCCTAGTCCTATTGCATCATATTGTATTCTACAGTATTTGCACTACTTTCTGACTGTTTTACTTACCTGATTTGGTTAGTTGTGTATATTTTGTGTATGCTACTTACCTCCTAACGGAGTATATCCTCTGAGATATTTTTGGCACATTGTCACTAAAATAAAGTACCTTTTTTTTAGTAACACTGAATATTGTCTTTCTTGTGATATAGTACCTATATGATATAAGTGGTATTGCATGAGCTTTGCATGTCTCCTAGTTCAGCCTTGGCTGCTCTGCTACAGCTATCTCTAGCAGCTTAGGCTGCTAGAACACTACTACACTCTACTAATAAGGGATAACTGGACCTGGCACAAAGTGTAAGTACCATCGGCACCCACTACAAGCCAGGCCAGCCTCCTACAATGAAGATGTACCATCAGATGCGGCGAAATGATATCAAACTCGCCAGACAGATTCAATAGCACTAAAACAGCTCCGTCCCCTTTATCAACCAGTCTACGAATAGAGTCTGAGGTGATGATAAGGGTGGATTCCGTGACACGCAATTTCCTAAAACGTGACTGAGCGGGATCCAGGCAGCCTGTTTCTTGTAAGAATTTAATTCATTCATATTGAGATACTTTTCAAAAATGTTTGCCGAAAGGGCAGCAGAGCTATAGGACGGAGATTCTTGAGATCGTTAGGGGCACCACCTGGTTTCTTTTTTCGAGGAATGACAATCGCTTCCTTCCATGAAGGTGTCAGCACTCCGGTGTTCAAAATCTTCTGATACACAGGTACAAGTGCCGGGGACACCAAATCCGCAGCGAGCTTCAGTATATGGTGAGGACAAGGATCGCTGGGGGAACCGGACTTAACTCTCCCCAGCAGTTCCTTAAACCTCTCCAACTGCAAAGGCTGCAAATTAGTGAGAATAGGGGTTTAATTACTTACTGAATCATTTAACTGCTCATAAGGGTCCAGCAACCCAGAGTGCTGTACAAAGTTAGCTTGGATTTGGATTACTATATTTTTATAGAAGTCTGCAACCTTGTTGTAAAATGCTTGGGAATTTTCCAATTCTGCAGTTGGAAAAGTAAGGGAGCGCACCACTCTAAAAAGTTCTCTGAGGCATTTTTCGCTTTCTTAATTATTTGTGTATAGAAGTCAGTTTTGGGTTTAGTGATCGCAAGCTTGTAACCCCTAAGCACAGATTTAAGCTTCTCTTTTTCCACAAGATTTTGATTTAGTTTCCATCTGTGTTCCTGGTGTCAATGTATTCTTTGTAAGTCCTTAAGTTCCTTAGTAAACCAGCAAGAGGATGCTTTCTTCCTGGCCAGGGGACGAGATATGCTTAGATGGGCGAGATGAGCAATAGCCGTTTTTTACCCCATGATCAAATCAATCAAAGGCTGAGTTAAACTGTTCCCTGGCTTGCTCCCAGCCTAACGTCAGGGCCGGGATAAGATTCTGCTCATCTATTCTGCTCCATTGTCTAGTTCCCTTTGGGGGAAGGGAAGAGTGGGTCAAAGACATAGGCCCTGATTTATACTTTTTTTGAGCCGCATTAGCACCATGTTTTGACGCAAAAGCGGCGCAAACTTACAAAATACTATTATATTTTGTACGTTTAGTCACAAAGTATAAATCAGGGCCATGGTGTCTGCCACCCTAAAAGTAAGAAAGTGATGGTCCGTCCACTCCAGCGCCCTATTCTCTAAAAAAGCGCAACTGTTGTGGTGAACAAATATACCGTCTAATAAATAATCCGGCATGATGTGTAGCTGAGGTAACCTTAAGGTGCCAGTCGAGATTCGTCATGAGATCAAGGAACTCATAACGCGGTGCTGAGTGTCCTCAAGATGAATATTAAAATCCCCCAATACAATACACTCAGAGGCTGCAGTAATAGGCTCAATAATGGCCAGCCAGTTTTGGAGAAAAGAGGTTTTTGGGTATGGAGGGCGATAAATCAAAAGGCCCTAAGAAAACACCACAATTTTCAGGCGGACCTTAAAGAAGGCACATTCAGAGATATCTGGTCTAACATTTATGGGTTCCAAATGACAATAGTATTTCGACTTAAATATAATAGCCAACCCATCTCCTCTGCCACCAGTTCTATCAAGTCTAGAGAACGTGTAGCCTGGTGGAGAGGCTGATATAAAATCGGGGCTAGAATCTTCTCTAGCCCAGGTCTCAGTGATGAATAAGCAATCCTAGTTCAAGTACTCAATCATGTCTTCAATTTCAGTCCTATGTTTAATCAGAGAGCTGGCATTAATAAGGCCGCATATAATCTGTTTCACGTTAGCGTCCTCCTTCCCATTAAACCTACGCAAGAGGGCTTGCTGGAGGGCACAGATAGATCTTGTGCAATGCATTATCCCGGGTTCCCAAGCGCACATACGGCAACTCCAACCCTCTATCTGATCAGTGGAGATCAAAACACCGCCCCCTACATCTGTGTCTCCTAGCTAGCTTGGTGAGACATTTCTGGGAGTAGTGAATACGTGCAGAATCTGACTTAAGAGGGGCAGAATCCCCAGCACCCCGCCCCGGCCGGACACGGTCGAGCGCAGACGGGTTTGCCTTAGGCGCACCTAGGCACGCCAGTGGCACGTTTGCTGCGTAGCCGCATCCCACTCGGTTTAAGTTCCGAGGGACGCGACATGCTGTGAGCACAGGTCTTGCATCTAGCCTGCTGACCTGATTTTCCCCAAGATGGCTGTCAGCCTCAGGAAGGGAGGGCTCTAACAGGCCCTGGGTGCCTGTGAGGAAGAAAAGAGCAGAAGCAGCAATTACCGGCAAGCGCCTGGCGCCTGTAAAGAACAAGGAAAATATGATGTCACATAATAAAAAGCAAGCTGTCTGACTCGCGAAGTAAAATCAATTAGGTAATATGGAAAAATATGGAAAAATCACACACAAACAGACCTCAATATTTTTTTTAAACCAAAAGCTAAAAATAGTTGCACACTCACTCATATTCATCGCTATTTATTCAGGTAAAGTGTAAGTCCCTCCTATCCTTCCTGCCCAGGAAGACCCATTAGTATGCAGATGAATGCAGATGCAATTGAGAGTCCTTTGTTGTAGCTGTCTAGAGGGAATGCACAAAGGTAGTTGTCGCTCAGCCCTGATATGTAATAGAGGCAGGCTGCAATGCACACAGAGCAGTAAGAGCAGAGAAATGCCCACTTTACTGGGAAACTTGAATGTAACATTACTATTTTAGAAATGCCGCTTTTTAGAAAATAGACATTTCTCTGCTCTTATATCCCTCTGTGCCTGCAGCCTGTCTCCAATAAACATCTGGGGTGTGTGACAGCTACATTTTGTGCATTTTCTCTGTACGAACACAAACACAGAAAGATTAGGTGTGTCTGAACACTCATCTGCATTCTGATGGCTCTTCCTGGGCAGGAAGAGAGGGAGGGGCGGACACTTGCACCTACATGGGCAGTGCCTGTTGCCACACAAAAGGGTGATTCCCCCCTACTGATAATCTGGAACCAGGACTTGGAAGAAAGTGCCACTGTGCACCTCAAAGACCCTTCCTTGAAATCACACCCAACAAAAAGACACAACTGGGTATAAGTACTGGGTCTCTGACCTCACGAAATCAGACACTTCTGGACCTGCAACTAGACTCTGTCAGAACAACTGCTGTGCTACATCAAGGACTGTTACTCTGCTGGAATGTTGACCTGGAAGGACTGATTTTCTGCTCTGCTGCCTCCTGCTCTCAGATACTGCTGAGGAAGAGCTAGACTCTACCTTGCACCCCAAGTGATCTCTAAGGGCTTTCTGGCTTGCCTCCTGTTGCTTGAGACTCAGGTGTATCAAAGTCTCTACCCCTGTTCCTGTGTCTGGTTCACTGGAATTGGACCCAGATACTTGCATCACAGAAATCGATGCATCTTCGGTCTGCATGGAACAGAACTGGCACAGCGACCCTGTTGCAAGAGGAGAACCGGTGCATCGCTTTCTGAACCAATACATCACCTTGAGAGCCCGAAGCTCGGAATCACACATCGCTGACTCAGCAGCTTGAAAAAACTGAGGCATCCCCTCGACTGCATGGAGAAACCTGGTGCACTGTATACCTCCTATACAGTTAGCCTAAGGTTCCTGCTCCTAACCAGCGCATCTCAGTTTGGCACATCATCTTTGGAACCAACGCATTGCCACCACTGCATGAAGAAAATCAGCACATCACCTCGACTGCGTGCATGACATTGATGTATGGATTTACACATCACTCGTCTGCACCCCGCATCTCAATGTTGCGATGAAGATGCTCTCTTCACTGAGCCTGTGTGGCTCTTGTTCACGGCCTGCTCTCCATTGCAGTTGGCCTGAACTGTTGTCTTTGCCCCAGCCCAGTGCAACCAGGTAACCCTCTTGGTGCTTATTGCTTTTAAGCACCAGAACTCTTTTTATTCACTAAAAAATTCATAACTCAACTTCTACCTATTGGATTTTTGTTGTTTTGGTCTTGATTTATTTATATGATTATTATCCATTTTTAGGGTCGAGCCTGCACTAGCATGCGCTTGCGTATACGCATCGCTTGCAAAACACTGTAGTAGTTAGAAAAGGGCTCGGAGCCCTGTCCATGTCATGTCGGTGTCTTTCATTGGTTTGTGGGCTTGCCTTTTAAAATCTGCTTGCTTCATTAGTGGAAGGCATTTATACGTCATGCCTTTTCCGGTGGTTAGCACTCCTCGAGAGCAGTGACCAAGTACAGAAAACATACGAGGCTCGCTGTTTTCCGTTTGGTTTGTGGAATATTTTTTCTCTTTTTTCGCAGCGCGATCTTGCTTGGCAGAAGTCGAGCGCTTTGCATGACATCGACCCTGTTACATAGTTAATTGCACTTTTGCCGGTTACATAGATAATTGCACTTTTGCCAATAGGTTTCACTATGAGTGAACTGTAGCAGCGCGATCACACTCTTTTTTTCTATTTAATGAGGCAAGAAAAGTCCGGTTAGGAGTTTACAACTGCTAATAGCTGTAACTCAGTGGAAATGAAAGAGCCGTTGCATTGCAAAAGCTTGTTCTAACCTGATGTGAAGTCTTCTTGTGGTGTTTTCATTGGGTTGCCATGTGTGTGTTGCACAAATATGTTACACATTGACTCTTTAGATAAGCCTGACTGCTCTGTGCCAATCTACCAGAGGGTGAGCACAGATTATCTTTTAGTGTGTATCTGACTTACTCTGACTAGGACTTTGATCCTAGTTTTGTCCTCCTGATTGTACAGGGGGCATACTCTAACAACCAGAAACCCAATTACAAACAGTGGGACCCCAAAATACTTCCTAATGGAAAGGTAACCAGTCCCAACCTGAGCAAAAGAAAAAGGAGTTTGTCAACAAGAAGGCAGGGTAGATTTTCTCTTGGTGTACTGAGTGCTAAGGGAATGAGAACGTAGACACCAAGGGGGTCATTTTGACCTCAGCTGTCTTTTCTCAAGACCGCCGAGGGACCGCCGCGCTGAAGACCGCCAGTGGTGGAGGTTTTCCGCTCGGCGTATATTGACTGTTGGCAGCTCTCCGTCCTTTTTCGGACGGAGAGCCGCCAACAGCCATACTGGCGGCCGGCGGGGAAGTGGAGGTTGCTCCACCTCCACGTCAACAGAACACCGCCCACCAAATCACGTCCTGTGATTCGGCGTGGCGGTGTTCTGTTGACAGTGTGGTGTTGGCAGAGCAGCCCCCATGGATCCCGTCCCCTCCCGGAGGATCGACGGACCAGGTAAGTCGATTGTCCATTAGGGGAGGGGGGTGGGCGGGTGTTGTGTGCGTGCATGGGGGTGTGCATGTGTGTATGTAGAGGGGGTGTGTGAGTGCGTGTATGCTTGCGGGGGTGTTGTGAGTTTGGGAATGAGTGTGTGTATGTCTGTAGGTATGTCTGTATGGTTGTGTGCGTGTTTGTTTGAATGTGGGTGTGCGTGTCTGACTGTGTTTGTGGATGTTGGCATGTATGTCGGTGTGTGTGCGTGTATGTGTGTTGGGGGTGCCTGCGTGCGTGTCGTGTTTGAATGAGTGATGTGCTGTTGGGGGTCGGGGTGGGGAGGGGGTCCTGCCACCTTTGGGGGGTGGCAGGGGTGGTGGGGGGTGTAGGGGAAGGAGTTGGGGTGGGGGTGGGGGGGTGCGGGAGACCCCTATCAGTGCCCGGGAATGAATTCCCGGGCACTGATAGTGCTCACCGCCAAGCCCAAACCGCTTGAAAACCATGGCAGTCAGCCGGGTCAAAATACCACCGGCAGTATAGTGACAACCGCCGGGCTGGAGACCCAGGTCTCCAGCCCAGCGGTCGTCTCCGCCCTGGCGGGCAGAACGGAGAAGTGGCGGATGGCCATGGCGGTAACCGCCATGGTCATAATTCCAAAAAATTGACCGCCAGCCTGTTGGCGGTCTTACCGCCGTTTCTCCGCAGTCCGCCAGGGTCGTAATGACCCCCCAAATCCTTAAAGAGGCCGTAGGCACCCACAGGTGGCCAGACAGCAGGGTTGGCCAGTGTACCACTTGGGGAGGAAGCAGCCCATTTCAGCACTGAGAAGACAGCAGGTGTGACCTTAGTATCTCTGGGTGACAAGGTGATTGTGCCCCAAGCCCACAAGCCTTCAAATACTTCCAAGTACAGGCAGTGGGTCACCATCAATGGGCAGAGGGTGGAGGCTCTGAGGACACATGAACCAGCATGATTTCTATAAGATGTCATCTGGTATCCTCACAGCAGATGATACCCAATACATTCTACTAGGTCCTAGTTGAGAAAACCATGAGAGTTACTATCCAGTGGCTTTTGTTCTTTTTGACTGGGGGCGGAGTCTCAGGTTCTATAAAAGAGCTGTGAGCCCTTCCATGTCTGAAGATTGACTGTTAGGCAACAACCTAGATCTGTCACGTACTGCGCTGGACTTCTCACCTCTGGATTTCGGATTGGCGAATACACCAAGGGGGTGATTCTGACCTCGGCGGTAAAATGCCCTTACCGCCGGTCAGAAGACCGCCATAACACCGCCGCGGCCGCGGTCAACCGCCACGGTCATTCTGACCCATAACGGCCAAACCTCCAAAAATCCGTCCTCCACTGCAGCCCGCCACATCGGCGGGCAGCGATAAACTGGAGATGACCAAACCTCCACCGTCACGCCAACAGAAATACGCCCATGCCATTACGACCCACGAATCCACACGGCGGTCATTCAAAAGCGGTATTCCATTGGCGCTACACACCGCCGCGGTCAGAATACACACACATCACCAAAACACAGCCATATTGGACAATTTGAAAAACACACACCTGATACACATACACACACCACTCCCACACAATCAACCAACTATAAAACACACACCCACATCACCCACAAACCCCTGCGACCCCAAATACTGAGAGAAGGAGAGAGAGACACAACAGACAATCCAAAGGAAGACACACTGAGGCACACTACACCATCACACACACCACATAGTAGCACAAAGCACCACTCACCAACACACTCCTCATCACATACACCACCCCACACCTCACCCACACCACCCCATGGCACCCCAAAGGCATCCACGCTTTTCGGACCAAGAACTCCGGGTCATGGTGGAGGAAATCCTAAGAGTGGAACCCCAGCTCTTCGGCTCGCAGGTGCAGCACACCAGTATAGCCAGGAAGGCGGAGCTATGGCAGCGGATCGTGGACAGGGTCAACACGGTGGGACAGCATCCCAGGAATAGGGAGGACATCCGCAAAAGATGGAACGACCTACGGGGGAAGGTCCGGTCGATGGTCTCGAGGCACAACATCGCGGTCCAGAAGACTGGCGGCGGACCCCCACCCACCCCTCCCGAATTTACATCGTGGGAACAAGACGTCTTGACCATCCTGCATCCTCAGGGCCTCGCAGGAGTAGCCGGAGGAATGGACTCTGGAAAGTCCCATCTCAACTACTATATCCCCCACACCCCACCAGCATGCCAACCCACACCCCCACCCTCACCCCCAACCCCCCAGCACACATCCTTCCTGACAATGTCTCACCAGCACAACCCACCCATCCCAACACCAACTCCTGCATGCCAACACAAACCATGGGCACCCATCACCTAAGCATGACCACTGCACTAACCCCTCCCCCCCACTAAATACCCTCACAACACCTCCCTCCAGGGAATGCCTGCACTGGGGGACAAGGGCACCCACAACACGCATGCTATTGCACACATAGAAACAATAACCAAACTCTCTTACCCCATGCAGGACCCGAACGACAACACACCAGCCAGGAGGGTCCAGAAGTGTCCATCCCACCACCGGAACAGGCCCACACTGAGGATAGCAGCTCTGTCGACAGTGAACCTGATGACCAGCCGGGACCATCGGGGACCTCTGGGCAGTCGGTTCCCCTCACCCAGACACAGGCCACACCAGACCCGACCCCCTCTGCCGACACCAGCACAGCTCCCACCCAGCGGGCCCATGCCTCTATCTCTAGGACAGCTCAATCAGCGGTGTGTCTGCCACTACAGGGCACCCAGGCTAACCCGACACCCCAACAACAACAGGGACCTGGGGGCAGTGGGAGCGGGCACACCGGCCAGGGGACAGAGGCCGGGGGAAACCGGGCAGCTCGGAGGGCTGCTGTGCGACAGGGGGGGGAGGAGAGGCCCAGGGAACCCACTCTCCAAGAGGCCCTCACCACCCTCATGGGGGCCTACCACCACTCCCAAGAAACGATGGCGACGGTACTGGCCAGGTTCACTGAGATCCAGGCACAGCAGGAGTAATGCTACATGGGCTTCAGGGAGGAGCTGAGAATCATCGGGACCGCAATGGGGACCATCGTCCTGGCCCTCCACAGGATAGAGGACGCGTTGCAGGACCATGGTGCACCACACAGGGCCCCTGTCACTAGGCCGGACCAGGAACAGCCTACCACCTCCGCCGGCGCTAGTGGACAGGAGGTCCCAACACCTCGACAGCCCCCCAGAACCCCACCTCCTGCTGAAGAACAACCACCCCGTAAGAGGAGCCTGAGACCAAAGAAAAAGACAGAGTAGTATGTCAAGACCCCCGCCAGCAGGACATACCCCCTCAAGTCTTCCCACTGTCCCACATTGCCACCCTGTCCAACCATGAACTGCCTATGCTCCATCCTTCCACAGGCAAAAGAACAATGCACCTGTGAGACTGAGAACTGGACTCTGCCATGGATATTCCTCCACCCCCACCCATCACCCTTAGAATCACATGTACCGGTATCTAGCACTGTAAATAAATCACTTTTTGCACACAAACCTGTTTTGAGTCATGCTGTATTATTAACAAAGGGATAACATATTACTGTTCAATTTCTGTCCTGTCAATTAGTCATGACAACATACCAATGTCAATACGCTGTATTTCATGGGCGAACCAAGCAGAAGTCAGGTACTGAGTCAGACAGCACTGAGAAGGGAAGGGAAAGGCATAAATTAATAAAAAACATCTGTGGGGAACTACAGAAAGTATAGATGCAGGAGGCTAGAAGCAATTGTGAAATGGCGTGGGTGATTCTTACCTGGGTGTTACTGGAAATACTGTTGTATCACTCTGTCCCTATTGTCTGTGTCGTCCTCAGAGTCTTCCTCCTCTTCACTCTCCACAGGCTCCACGGCTTCTACAACACCACCATCTGGACCATCCTCCTGCAGGAAAGGCACCTGGCATCGCAAAGCCAGGTTGTGAAGCATACAGCACGCCACGATGATATGGCACACCTTCTTTGGTGAGTACATTAGGGATCCACCAGTCATATGCAGGCACCTAAACCTGGCCTTCAGGAGGCCAAAGGTTCGCTCAATCACCCTCCTTGTACGCCCATGGGCCTCATTGTAGCGTTCCTCTGCCCTTGTCCGGGGATTCCTTACTGGGGTCAGTAGCCACGGCAGGTTGGGGTAACCAGAGTCACCTATTAGCCACACACGTTGTCTCTGTAGCTGCTCCATCACATAGGGGATGCTGCTATTTCGCATCACATACGCGTCATGCACTGACCCTGGGAACTTGGCATTTACATGGGAGATGTACTGGTCAGCCAAACAGACCACCTGGACATTCATCGAATGATAATTCTTTCTGTTTCGGTACACCTGCTCATCGTCTTTTGGGGGTACCAAAGCCACATGGGTCCCATCAATGGCACCAATGATGTTGGGGATATGTCCAAGGGCATAGAAATCACCCTTCACTGTGGGCAAGTCACCCTCCTCGGGGAAAATGATGTAGCTCCGCATGAGTTTCATCAGGGCAGACAACACTCTGCTCAAAATCTTTGAAAACATAGGCTGAGACATTCCAGATGACATGGCCACTGTGGTCTGGAATGACCCACTGGCCAAAAAATGGAGGACTGACAAAACCTGCACCAGAGGGGGAATCCCTGTGGGTTGGCGGATGGGGGACATCAGGGCTGGCTCCAGCTGGGCACACAGTTCATGGATAGTGGCACGGTCAAGTCGGTATCGAAGGATTATATGGCGTTCTTCCATTGTCGACAGGTCCACCAGCGGTCGGTACACGCGAGGATTCCTCCTTCTCATCCCAAGTCCCAGCGGACGGTGCCTAGGAAGGACAAAATGGAGCACAGAGTCAGCCAAACCACAGGTACGTACAGACAGCTTGCACAGTTAAAGAATGGCAATGGGTTGAAAGGCGTGTATGTGTGGCAATGCAAGGCCTAGGCCTGTGTGTCGCAGTCAAAATTAAGCCATGTGGGCCCTTGAAATGGCGGCTGCCTGACCTGTGAAGTGGGACAATGGGATGTGAGGTCAGTGCGCTGGCGGGGCACACCGTGGCGGTAGGCGGTCGAAGACCGCGGCGCAAAGCCGCATTGGTTAACATTGAAGCCTATGGGTTTCAGGAGCCAATAACGAAGTGCGCCGGCGGTCGCGGTACGCACCGCCGCGGTACGCACCGCCGCGGACGTGACCGCCATTTTCTATCTGCTTAATCACTCGAGACCTGATCATCCACAGGAGAGGACCTATACTGCAAGTGCTGCTGTGACCTCGGTCTGGAAGATACAATGGCTGCTGCGACTGGGGAAAGGGCCCCTGCCTTCACGTCTGAAGAATTGGACAAGCTCGTGGATGGGGTCCTCCCCCAGTATGCGCTACTCTACGGTCCTCCAGACCAACAAGTGAGTACACCGGGTGCTAATGGAATGGGCTATGCCTGTGTGGATTGGGGTGGATGTAAGTTGGTGGGGTGGGGGGCGAATGAGGAGTGCAACGCCCGACAGATGAGAGCATGTGCCATATGGCAAAGTGGGTGGGGGGGGCCAATTACATCTAACATGCAGGCCATTGATGATTTCCTCCTTTCCACCCTGTACATGTCTAATAGGTCAGCGCCCATCAGAAGATCGATATTTGGCGTGCCATCGCCAAGGAAGTCCGGACCTTGGGGGTCCACAACAGACGGGGCACCCACTGCCGCAAGAGGTGGGAGGACATCCGCCGCGGAACAAGGAAGACCGCAGAAACACTGCTGGGGATGGCCTCCCAACCTAGGAGGGGTGCCAGTCGCACCATGACCCCCCTGATGTCCCAGATCCTGGCAGTGGCCTACCCTGAATTGGATGGGCGCTTTAAGACATCACAGCAGACACAAGGGGGTGAGTATCAGCACATTCTCCTATCTTTCTGCGCAGTGGAGGCGTCTGGGTGGGGGAGGAGGGCTGTGGGTGACATTAGGCCAGGGCGCTTTCTGTAGTGTAGTCCTCTCCCTTAGGCATGGCCCTGTGCCCCCGGCCCCCACCTCTGTAGGGTGACAAGTACAGCCATTGAAGGTCCAGCATCTCCCATGTGCGCGTTTGACATCTCTTGGCCTGTTGTCTTAGTCAGTAGTACTGAGTAGTGTACCCCGAATGCGCGGCTTAGTGCATTAGGCACCTGTGTCTGTCCTCTCCGCCAACGGTGTTGACATTGCATGCACTCAACCTGGTCTTCTTTTTTCTCCCCCCACCCTTTCTCTTCATCTTCTTGTGCATGTGTGCATTAGCATCATCAGGCGGAGGAGATATGGCATCGGAGCACGAGGGAGCTGCAGGACACAAGGCCCCGGTGGGCCCAGGAACAGACACCGAGGGCACCAGTGATCCGGAGGGCGAGGGGAGCACCACGACGGGGACCGCTGGTGAGAGCAGCGAAAGCGACACGTCCTCGGATGGGAGCTCCCTAGGGGTGGCGGCAACATCCGTGCCCCCCGCCTCTACAGGTACAGCCGCCACCCAGCGCACCAGCCCCGCCCTCCCAGCAGCCCCTCAGTCTTCGCTCCGTGCCGCTTCGCCCAGGAAGGCGCGCGTCTCCTTCGCCCCAGGCACCTCAGCCCCTGCCCCTGTTGCCCCTGCTGCCCTCAGTGCGGAGCTCATTGACCTGGTAAGGACGCTCATTGTTGGGCAGACGTCCCTTCTGAATGCCATCCAGGGTGTGCAAAGGGAGGTGCAACAGAGCAATGCGTACCTGGAGGGCATTCATTCGGGTCAGGCTGCCCATCAACGAGCGTTCACTGCTCTGGCCTCAGCACTGACGGCAGCCATTGTCCCTGTTTCCAGCCTCCCTCTTCTGACTGCCTCCAGCCTGTCTCTGTCTCCTGTTCCTCAGCCTATCCCATCCACACCATCAGACCAGCCTGCACACACCTCAACACCCAAGAGCAGCTCATCCAAACACAAGCACCACAGATCCCGCAAACACTCACCCGAGCAACACCCAGATGCAGACATGCCAACAGCCACTGCCACCCCTGTGTCCCCCTCCTCCTTGTCTCCCTCCTCCCTCCCTGTGACGTCTACACTCACACCTGCATGCACCCCAACATCAGCCAGTGCTTCCATCACCACCTCACCCTCCAGTACAGTCCACACTCGTGCAGTCACCACCCCCACTGCCATGTACACGTCCCCTGTGTCCTCTCCCACTGTGTCTGTCACCCCCTCTTCCAAGACACACAAACGCAGGCAGCCACCCACCCAACAGCCATCCACCTCACGACAGCCTACAGCACCAGCACCTTCACCCAATGACAGCACACCTGACTCTCCTACAACCACCTCCTCTACCTCCACTTCCATCTCCACTACTCCTACCCTTTACCTTGGCCCTAAAAAACTTTTCCTGGCTAACCTTAACCTCTTTCCCCCCGATGTCCCCCCCCATCCATCTTCAAAGAGTCCCAAGAGCACCGCAGCCACCACCAGCCCAGCTTCGGGTGTCACTGTTGTGCCTGGGTTCTGGAGCCCACCCTTTGCCAGCAGTGACACATCGAGCTGCAGCAAGGACACGTCCAGCCCCCCCCCCGGCAAGAGGACCCGCAAAACCAAGGACCGCCGTGCGAGGACTGACAGGGCTGCCCCCAAGGAGCAATGTGCGGCCACTTCACCACCCACACCATCTGGGGGAGGCAAGGGCCCGAGAGCCCGATCAAAGGAGCGGAAGGGCAGCAGGAGCGCGGAGAAGGTGGACCCCACATGCCACATCCCAGCTGGGAAGGAGGACACTAAGGGGCCAGGAGTCCGTCCCCGAAGGGTCCAGATACGTCACGGTCCGAGGGCGACTGAACAGAGAGTCCAGGCCAGGTCTGGCTCCCTTGACCTGCTGGATGGGCACCGCTGAACAGGGCCCGCGGTGCAGACGAGCACCGCTGAACAGGGCCCCGCCGTGGAGATAGGCACCGCTGAACAGGGCCCGCGGTGCAGAAGAGCACCGCTGAACAGGGCCCCGCCGTGGAGATAGGCACCGCTGAACAGGGCCCGCGGTGCAGAAGAGCACCGCTCAACAGGGCCCCGCCGTGGAGATAGGCACCGCTGAACAGGGCCCGCGGTGCAGAAGAGCACCGCTGAACAGGGCCCCGCCGTGGAGATAGGCACCGCTGAACAGGGCCCGCGGTGCAGAAGAGCACCGCTCAACAGGGCCCCGCCGTGGAGATAGGCACCGCTGAACAGGGCCCGCGGTGCAGAAGAGCACCGCTGAACAGGGCCCCGCCGTGGAGATAGGCACCGCTGAACAGGGCCCGCGGTGCAGAAGAGCACCGCTCAACAGGGCCCCGCCGTGGAGATAGGCACCGCTGAACAGGGCCCGCGGTGCAGAAGAGCACCGCTAAACAGGGCCCCGCCGTCTCAAGCACCGCTCCGCTGGGCCCTTCCTCTCAAGCACCGCTCCGCTGGGCCCTTCCTCTCAAGCACCGCTCCGCTGGGCCCTTCCTCTCAAGCACCGCTCCGCTGGGCCCTTCCTGTCAAGCACCGCTCCGCTGGGCCCCGCCGTCTCAAGCACCGCTCCACTGGGCCCTTCCTCTCAAGCACCGCTCCGCTGGGCCCTTCCTCTCAAGCACCGCTCCGCTGGGCCCCGCCGTCTCAAGCACCGCTCCGCTGGGCCCCGCCGTCTCAAGCACCGCTCCGCTGGGCCCTTCCTCTCAAGCACCGCTCCGCTGGGCCCTTCCTCTCAAGCACCGCTCCGCTGGGCCCCGCCGTCTCAAGCACCGCTCCGCTGGGCCCCGCCGTCTCAAGCACCGCTCCGCTGGGCCCTTCCTGTCAAGCACCGCTCCGCTGGGCCCTTCCTCTCAAGCACCGCTCCGCTGGGCCCTTCCTCTCAAGCACCGCTCCGCTGGGCCCCGCCGTCTCAAGCACCGCTCCGCTGGGCCCAGCCGTCTCAAGCACCGCTCCGCTGGGCCCTTCCTCTCAAGCACCGCTCCGCTGGGCCCTTCCTCTCAAGCACCGCTCCGCTGGGCCCCGCCGTCTCAAGCACCGCTCCGCTGGGCCCCGCCGTCTCAAGCACCGCTCCGCTGGGCCCTTCCTGTCAAGCACCGCTCCGCTGGGCCCCGCCGTCTCAAGCACCGCTCCGCTGGGCCCCGCCGTCTCAAGCACCGTTGATGGTTCATTGTGCCCACCATGCCTCCTCCTTGACCAGTGGAGACTGTCATCCACATGATGGACTGTGGCTTTGCACTCCCCAGGATGGTCCAGTGGGCAATCCACCCACTGCAGAGACTTGAGAGACTGTGGCTTTGCACTCCCCAGGATGGCACAGTGGGCAGCCCACCAACTGTAGAGACATTGAGAGACTGTGGCTTTGCACTCCCCAGGATGGCACAGTGGGCAGCCCACCCACTGTAGAGACATTGAGAGACTGTGGCTTTGCACTCCCCAGGTTGGTCCAGTGGGCAGGCCACACACTGTAGAGACATTGAGAGACTGTGGCTTTGCACTCCCCAGGATGGTCCAGTGGGCAATCAACCCACTGCAGAGACTTGAGAGACTGTGGCTTTGCACTCCCCAGGATGGCACAGTGGGCAGCCCACCAACTGTAGAGACATTGAGAGACTGTGGCTTTGCACTCCCCAGGATGGTCCAGTGGGCAATCCACCCACTGCAGAGACTTGAGAGACTGTGGCTTTGCACTCCCCAGGATGGCACAGTGGGCAGCCCACCAACTGTAGAGACATTGAGAGACTGTGGCTTTGCACTCCCCAGGTTGGTCCAGTGGGCAGGCCACACACTGTAGAGACATTGAGAGACTGTGGCTTTGCACTCCCCAGGATGGTCCAGTGGGCAATCCACCCACTGCAGAGACTTGAGAGACTGTGGCTTTGCACTCCCCAGGATGGCACAGTGGGCAATGCACCCACTGTAGAGACATTGAGAGACTGTGGCTTTGCACTCCCCAGGATTGAAAGGTGGGCATGGTGGCTCCTCGTGGATCTGGCGTCGTGGACTCATGTGGCTGTGGTGCCCCCCCCTTCCCTTCCCCCTGAGGTGCCTGTAGTTTTTACATCTGATGCCCCTGCAGTGTTCTCTCCAAAGGACTCAGGTCTCCTGTGTGGGCTTTGCCCTTGTTTCTCAAGACTTTGGCCCACGGACATGCTGAATTGGTAGGATGTGCAGGACTTGGTACTTCAGTCATACACTGATGTGTATGTCATTAGTTTTGTTGTGGATATCTTTCATGGTTGTACGCTAATTTTCTGGAGCTTTTTGGTACATAAATATTTATTCCAAATATGATTATGTCCTAGCATTTTTCAGGGGTGTTTGGGTGGTGTCACTGTGACTTGGTGCTCTGCATTGGTGAGTACATGATTGGGGGGGGGGGGGGTCGCATATGTGTGTGCCCGTAACCTTTCGTCCTCCCCCTCCCGTGTGTCGTAGGTGCAGTACTCACCGTTGTCGTCTGCGCCGGACTTCGTACTCGTGGTAGATGAGAAGGTAGACGAGAGCAGGTATGATGTTCAATTCGGGTTCCATGCTGTCCTCCGTCCTCGTGGAGTGCGTAGAGGTGAGCGTTTTCCCGTTCGTAGTCTGTTTCCGCCGTGTTTTTATCGGCGGTGCTCCCGCCCCGGAAAAGGTGGCGGATTGGTGAGTTATGATAGTGTGGGCGGTACATTGTCTGCCGCCTGCCTGTTGGCGGGGACCGCCGCGCTGTTTGTCTGTACCGCCGCGGCGGTCGGAGTGTTAAGTTGGCGGGCTGTGTTGGCGGTTCCCGCCAGGGTCAGAATTCCATTTTTTGGACCGCCAGCCTGTTGGCGGGTTGGCCGCCGCTTTAACACCGACCGCCAGGGTTAGAATCACCCCCCAAGTCTTCTACAGGTCCTGGATACTCCCGGATAAGGGCTACCCCTTCTAGTAGCCACGGTGCCGCTTGACAGGCTACGCCAAAGCAGACCGTACCCTCCAGAAGGAGTCCCAGAGGGAAAAAAACCCAACACTGGGGAAAAAACCTCTAACAGGAACTCCTGAAGGAAAACAAGAAAAAACAGGACTTGACAACAGGAAACAAAAATAGGCAGTATCCAGGGTAAAAGGCAGGAAAAAAGGAACAGGTAAAAATCTCCCAAGGCAAAAGCAGGAACAAAGAACAGGCAAAAATCTCCCAAGGCAAAAGAAGGAACAAGGAACAGGCAAAAATCTCCCAAGGCAAAAAAGCAGGGACAAAGAACAGGAGCGAACAGCACAACCAGAAGGAAGTGTTTGCAACGCAAGGAGGAACAAGACTGACTGACTTATATACTGAGATAAGGGAAGTCACATCACAGGAAAGGGAAGTAACACCATCTTGGATTGGGAAAAGCCCATAGACCAGTATAGGAAAAAGAAAGTAGTATAAAAGAAAAACAGAGCATGCTGGGACAAGAACACGAAGAAGACAAGATGGACACAACATGGATAGAGACAGGCAAAAGGACCAACAAAAAACCCACCACCAACAACAACAAAAGAAGAAAAAAGGCTACAAGTAAGTGTAGCACGTCCGGAAGCGAAATATATGCTTCCCAGAAAGCATAGTCAAAAAACGCGGGGAACGGCGCTCCAACTATCGGTAGCGTGTTCCACCCGTGAGGACAGAAAGAGACGCTGTGTCAGAGTGCGGCGTTACAAGATCACACTGTCTGGAAAGAAGAGGAGCTCAGGGCACATCTGGAGATGTTAGGGTTGCCTGAGTGAGTCTGCATGACCACACAGTCCAGGGGAGTCAAGGAGGCCTGGAGCCTGGGAAAATTACCAAGGTTGCTACTAAGAAGGGAAGGGGCCAAGAGCATGGGGAACCAGCCCTTGAAACTCCCACATTCTAGGTTAAAGAGGCACCAGAGGAGGCTGCTCTGGGAGATCTGTCTGAGTTTGCTAGATGACAAGTTGAAAGAGAGCTCACCAGGGAGAACTTCTGTTCACACAGAAGGAGTGTCCAACTCTAAAGGGTTTGAGGCAGCAAGCTGAGGCCAAGCAGCTGATGACACCTCTGGAGATCACCTCATATATTGGGAGAATGATCTCCTATACAGTTAGCCTAAGGGTCCTTCCCCTAGGGCAACCCACATGTTGGTGGTTCCCCCTTGCTACAGGGTGTTCCTTCTGGGGATGACTCATGATATAGCCCTGGCAGGATATCTGAGGCAGGACAAAACCTTTGCCAGGCTTATTACTTGCTTTTTCTGGGCTCTGATGAAGACAACATCAGATACATTCTGTAGGTCACTGGGAAGAAAGGCAAAAAGATAAAGGGGCATATTTATACTCCGTTTGCGCCGAATTTGCGTTGTTTTTTTCGACGCAAAACTAACTCCATATTTATACTTTGGCGTTAGACGAGTCTAGCGCCAAAGTTCATGGAGTTAGCGTCATTTTTTTGCGTGAACACCTACCTTGCGTTAATGATATGCAAGGTAGGCGTTCCCGTCTTAAAAAATGACTCCGATGCATATGCGTCGTATTTATACTCCCGGGCAAAAATGACGCCCGGGAGTGGGCGGGTCTAAAAACCCCGCATTAGCGCCGGATTTTAGCGCCTGGGTCAGGGCAGGCGTTAAGGGACCTGTGGGCTCAGAATGAGCCCAGAGGTGCCCTCCCCTGCCCCCAGGGACACCCCCTGCCACCCTTGCCCACCCCAGGAGGACACCCAAGGATGGAGGGACCCACCCCAGGGACATTAAGGTAAGTCCAGGTAAGTATTTTTTTTTTTATTTTTTTTTGTGGCATAGGGGGGCCTGATTTGTGCCCCCCTACATGCCACTATGCCCAATGACCATGCCCAGGGGACAGAAGTCCCCTGGACATGGCCATTGGGCAAGGGGGCATGACTCCTGTCTTTGCTAAGACAGGAGTCATTTCAATGGGGGATGGGCGTCGTAAAAAAATGGCGCAAATCGGGTTGTGGCGATTTTTTTGCCTCAGCCTGACTTGCACCATTTGTGGACGCCCATACGCCATTTTCCCCCTACGCCGGCGCTGCCTGGTGTACGTCGTTTTTTTTAACGCACACCAGACAGCGCCGGCGGCTAACGCGTTAGCGCAGTTTTGCGTCAAAAAGTATAAATATGGCCCAAAGACTCTCTTGGTTCCCTTACTTGTCATTAGCACAACCTTTGGCAGGGTGGGCATCAACATACTTCGGCCCCTGGAACCCAAAGCTGCCTTAGGCAACAGGTCTATCCTGGTTTTAGTGTACTATGATACTAGTTAGCTAGAGGCCATACATCTGAGATCTGTAACTACACCTGCAATTGCTAGGCTCTTGATATGGATTTTTACCCAAGTAGGATTCCCCAAGGAAGTGGTATCTGACAGGGGCACCAACTTTGTGTCTGTGTACATGAAGGCTATGTGAGATGAGTGTGGGTAACCCACTGGTTGTCCACACCCACCATACCAATGGGCTTGTGCAGAGATTCAACAAGACCCTTAAAAGCATGTTTACGGGCCTACTTAAACCCATGCAACAGAAGTGAGATGTCCTCTTACCATGCCTGCTGTTTGCCTACAGGGAGGTGCTAGAGAAAGGAGTTGAGTTTAGCCCTTTTGATCTCCTCTATAAACACCCTGTTAGAGGACCTCTTAGTTTGGTGAAAGATTGGTGGGAACAAGATTGAAGATACCACCCCGCCTGCCCCCCAGGATGTAGTCAGCTACATTCTGGCTCTACGAAACCAAACACAGAACTTCTGGAAGAAAGCCAAAGACAACCTAGGGGCCAATCAGGAAGTAATGTAACTCTGGTATGTCCAGAAGACTATTCTGATAGAGTTTCAGCCTGGCCAGAAAGTGTGGGCGATGGAGCCGTCTGGACCAGGGCCCTCCAAGACCATTGCTCAGGGCCTTATGAGGTGAAGGAGAGAAAGGGGGGTCACCTACTTTGATTGGTATATACCTAATTGGCATATTTAATGTACTTGTGAGTCCGTAGTAAAGTACACTACATGTGCACAGGGACTGTGAATGAAATGCTACTAGTGGGCCTGCATCACTGCTTGTACCATCCACTTGAATAGCCCTTTAGACATGCCTCTGGCCTGCAATTGCAGTTGTCCTGCCACTTCAACTCGTCATTTAAAACTCTTTACCAAGCCTTAAACCTCCATTCCATTACAAATAAGTCAGCCCTGAGGTGGGCCCTATGTAGGTGTTAGGGCAGGGTGCTGTGTAAGTAAAAGGTAGGGCATGCACTATTAGGTTTTGTATGTCTTAGTAATGAAACACCTAAAAAATGTTTTCACTACTGTAAGGGCTACTCCTTTCATAGGTTAAAAATAGGAATTCTTTATTACACTCTTAAGCTATAATTCCTGATTGAGAATGAGTAGCTTTTTCATGTTTTATATAATTGGAATGATAATAATAAATCCTCTTTCCTGGTAAAGTTGGATTCAACATTACTATTTTAGAAATGCAACCTTTGGAAAGTAGACATGTATCTGCTCTTAGGGCTCTGGTTTCCTTCAGCCTGTCTTCAATACACATCTGGGGTGGTTGACAGCTACATTTTGTGCATTTCTTCCAGACGGCCACAAACGTAGGAAGGTTAGGTTTGTCTGAGCACTCATCTGCATTCTGATGGCTCTTCCTGGGAAGGAAGAGCGTGAGGGTCTAGCACTTACACTTAATAGGCTGTGCCTGTCCCCACACAAAGGGCTGATTACCCTCCTACTAATAGTCTGGAGCCAGGGATGGAAAGAAAGTGGTTCTGTATACTTCAAACTCCCTTGTTTGAAGTCACTCCCACTTCAAAGACACAACTTGGGACTGGGTCTCTGACCCCACCTCACCAAATGTGCAAATCAGATACTTCTTGACCTCCACCTAGACTCTGTCAGAACAACTGCTGTGCTGCATCAAGGAATCTTACTTTGCTGGACTGCTGACCTGGAAGGACTGCTTTTGTGCTCTGCTGCCTGCTGCCGGCTGCACCTACTGGTTGGACCTCAAGGCCCCCAGGAATCCCTCAAGGGTAGTCCATGTCTATCACCTCAAGTCACGCTGTAAGAGGTCCAAAGTCATTATGCTCCTGATTGACAGGTAATGGTGTGTAATAGGAGAGTGGACCTCTCTTTGACCTCCTATCTTTCAACGAGCATGATCAGTCAGTGGAGGCGTTTACCTCACCCCTATCCTGACACAGCAGGGGGACTGTCACCAGTTGCTGGGCAGTATGTCTCCTTGTTCCCCCTATGTGTTAACAAATTTGTGTACCCACAATATTTATACATGACACAGCATGCCTGTAAGAACAAAATTTACAGACTCTCTGACAAGATGATGGGGAGGATTAAAGATGAAGCCTCCAAGATGCTAGAACAGAGTGTGATTGAACACCTCAATAGTACCTGGTCCAGCCCAGTGGTGCTCAACTCATTTACCAAAACTGACGCTCACCCATCCCCCAAGGTGATGAGCTCATCGACAGGCTAGTAACTGTCAAGTTCTTGAGTACCTTAAGCTTAATGTCTGAGGGGGCTTAAGCGAGACCTGCATTTCCTACCCCAATTCAGGGTTGTTAGAAATGGCACTCTTTGTAAGGTTATCCCCAAACATTTTGCCTCTGACCTCCTGTTTTTCACTGTGCGCTGAATTTCGGTTTTCCTGGCTTTAGGACTCTCAGCACTTTACCACTGCTGGCCAGTGCTAAAGTGCAAGTACTCTCTGCCTAAATTGTATTGGTGATTGGCTTATGCATGATTGGCATACTTGATTTAATAATAAGTGCACAGTGTGTAAAGGGCCTGTAAATCAAATGCTACTAGTGGGCCTGCAGCACTGATTGTGCCACACACATGAGTAGCCCTGTAACAATGTCTTAGATCTGTCACTGAAGGTTCAGTGTGGGCAGTTTTAAACTGCCATTTCGACATGGCAAGTGCACCCACTTGCCAGGCCCAAACGTTTCCTTTTGCTACATGTAAGTCACCCTAAGATAGGCCCAAGGCATGCCCATGGGAAGGGTGCAGTGTGTGTGAAAGGTAAGACATGTACTGGTGTGTTTTACATGTCCTGAAAGTGAAATACTGCTAAATGTGTTTTTCTCTTTTGCAAGGACTATCTCTCTTGTAGTGTTACATTGAGATTGCCTTGAAATATCTTTTAAGTGTAATTTCCCATTGGGAGCAGATAGAGTTGTAGAGTTTGGGATCTCTAAATTCACAATTTAAAAATACATCTTATGGTGAAATTGGTTTTTAAATTGTGAGTTTGAAAATACAACTTTTAGAAAGTGGATTTTTTTTTGCTTAACAGGTCTGTGCCTCTGTCTGGCTGTGGAATGCATGTCTGGGTCAGGATGACAGTTGGGCTGTTTGTAGATTCACTCTAGACAGTCACACAAAGGGAGCTGACATGTGTTTGGCATATCCTGCTCGGTCTTCCTGAGATGGAGGAAGGAGCTGACACTTGCACCTGAATAGGGCTGTGCCTCTCCTTACACAAAGCAGTCTCCATTCCCCTGAAGTGTGTCTGGGGTCAGGGCAGGAAAGGCAGGGTCTTATGCACTACAAAATACTTTCCTTTGAAGTTTTCCTACTTCTAAGGCAGAAATGGATTTAAGTACTGGACCTCTGACCCCACAAAGTTAGAACACTTCTGGACTGAGGACATTCTGTCAGGAAGAAGAGCTGGATGCTGTAGGAGGGACTGGACTTTGCTTTCTACATCCTGCTTTCCAAGGTTTTCCAACTGCTTGAACTGAGCTTGCCTCCTATTAAGAAGAAGTCTCAGGGTCATCAAAGTCTTCACATGCAAGCAACTGGGCTCTCTTGCTGAGAGTCCTGACTTGCCAAGTTGTGCCAAATCCAGTTCCTAGGCCCATGGAAGTGAGCTCTGGTGTAACCAAGAAGAAACCAAGCACATCAACTCCAGAGGTACTCCGGAACTTACCCCACAGCTATGGATTCAATGAGTCCAAAGACCGTGACCTGCAACACAGGCCTAATGTCATGAGGCGTTATTCATGTGCTGTTCATATCCACAAAAGAATGTTGAGCCGGAAGGTTATATAAGATAAAGCAACTCTATATTAAAACTGTCATGATTATTTGGTGTTAAGATGAAATGAAATAAAAATGAAGATTTATATAGTGTGGCTTATCACCTGTGAGAATCTTAAGGCGCTGTCTGTGGACACAGGGAGGTTAAGTGATTTGCCCAGAATCACAGGACGTTGTGCCAACAGCAGGGCTTGAACACGGATCTCCAGCTCCCAGGGCGGCTGCTCTGACTGCTACATTACATCCTCTCCTTAAAATGGTGCTCATGGTATATCTACAAACTATTTCTTAATGCCCATTCAATTACATTAGCTTTTTATAGCATTACTTATTTATTTATTAATATTAAGCAAATCTGTCTTTTTAAGCAAAGGTGACACATGCTTGAAGGAGTCACCTTTCTTTTTTTTCACCATGCACATGTATCTAAAGTGTACCAAGATTCCAGGGGCACGCTCAGGCTCCACCTTTCTCCCTCGTGCCAAAACAAACATGCAGACTGCCTATATAAAGCAAAGCACGATGCTGTGTGTTTGCTTGGCTTTGATCCCTTATCTCATCTCCATGTGTTCCCGTCTCCAGCGAGCTCCTCAGGCAGGGTCCAGTTAATTTCCAACACGTCTCCTGGAGAACTCGTCCTGATGGCTCCTGTAAGGAGACCAAGCATTTGCAATGCAATAGGTCTCGCATTTGCGAGAGTTAGAGCTATTAGGGTTGTCAATGACAGTGTCTTTTATTTATGTGTTTTGGTGTGGTGTAGAGTGGAAATTTGTGGTTTCTATTTTAATTGCTACTTGTGGAATTGTGCAGCGTTTAATTATGTGGCATTGTGCATATATATGGCTGAGAGTTGCATAGAATAGATAGAAAGGAAGATAGAGAGGGATAGGTAGTTTATTTAGGAACTGGCATAAGCTTCCTTTACACATAAAGTACAATGCAAGCTTCCCTCACACAGAAGGTAAAATGCAAATGTCTCTCACAGAGAAGGTACAATACAAGCTTCCCCAAGCTTCCCTTGGGGTTCGTGTGATTCCGTGAACGCACTCCCTCACGAATAGTCTTGGACTGCTGGGAAATGATACTGGCAAGACCACCTCATAGCCCAAGTTGAAGCTATTGTGTTTCTAAGTACTTTACTAAGATGTAATCTTTGAAAATTTGTATCTTTACTTGTGTATGTTGGATTTTTGTCATTTTGGTATTGTTTTTCTCAAATAAATAATGGTTATTTTACTAAACCAGTGTGGAGTACTTTTGTGGTGTTTTCACTGTGTTACTGTGTGTGTGTGTACAAATACTTTACACATTGCTTCTGAGATAAGCAGGACTGTTCCAAGTTACTAATTAGGGTGAGCAGGGGTTATTGTAGCTGTGTGACTCCCTTACCCTGACTAGATTCAGGGTGCCTTCTTGGACAGGGTACCAACCACTGCCATTAGAGACCCAATTTCTAACAAGGACGATGCCATTTGAGTTGGTAAATAGAACCTTCCACAGCTTGGCCAACAGAGTCCTGGCTGTGATGGAGGCATTCAATGCCACCTACCTGGACAACATAGCTGTTTTCAGCTGCAGCTGGGAGGAACACCTGTTTCACCTCAAGACATTGCTTCAGGCCCTCCATTTGGCAGGCCTGACTATCATGACCACGGGTGCCAGGGGCAGGTTACTGTGGTGTATTAGGGACTCTCTGGTGTGTGGGGTAATGTTGCATCCCCTCCAAACCAAGATAGAGACTATCCTAGCATGGGAGCCCCCCAAAACTGAAACTGAAGTAAGGGCCTTCCTGAGCCTCACAGGATATTGTATGAGATTTTGAAGAGCATTGGCACCATTGTTGCCCCCTTAACTGAGCTGACATCCAGGAAGCAGCCCAAGAAAGTGATCTAAACAGAGGCTTGACAGAAAGCCTTTGACACCCTCAATAAGGTCATGTGAACTTCACCAGTGCTCAAGGCCCCTAACTTCTCCCTGAAGTTCATAGTGCAGACAGATGCTTCACAGCATGGCGCAGGGGCTGTCCAAGCACAGTTAAATGAGGATAGATTATACCAACCTGTAGCTTTCATCGACAGAAGGTTACTCCCTAGGGAACAGGGGTGGAGTGCTATTGAAAGAAAATAATTTGCTGTGGTCTGGACACTGAAGAAGCTGAGACCATACCTGCCTGGGACTCATTTCTGGGTTCAGCAGGCCACAGGCCCCTCAGATGAGGAGTGCAAATCCAAAATTGATGAGGTGGTCCATCTCCTTACAGGGAATGGATTTTATGGTCTAACTCTGACCTGGAACTGACCATGCCAGTACTGATGGCCTTTCCAGTTTCTTCTGCCTTAGTGATGAAAACTCCCTGGAATATGGGTAGTTTTCCACACTTTCAGCTGGGGGGACACATTAGACTTGACATTCATAGCGTGATGTTTCCACAAACTAATTGACTTCGCTACTCCTGTTTTGCTGTATTTGTTTGTGTTGGTTGTAGGAGTCTGCGCATTTTGCCACTGCTAACCAGTGCTAAAATGCTTGTGCTAAATTGTGTAACTCTGGTGACATTTTCTTACAACTAGTTGGCATGTCTTATTTAATGGTGAGTCTCTAGTAAAGTGGTATACCTTTTACCCAGGACTGGTAAATATATGCTACTAGTGGGTCTGCAGCACTAAGGAACTCATTTACTAAGAAGTGGCACAGCGTGGTGCTGCACTGAATTTGGTAGCTCCAAGCTGCATGACTTCAGAAATGCAGGTATGTGCCATATTTAATACAATACAACACACCCCTGTGTTTTTCCCAGCGCTGGCATTAAAATTAGCTGCCTAGCGCCAACATATGCACCCTTACACCATGGTGCAAGGGTGCCTGCGTTGCAGGAAATGATTGCTTATGTGCAGGAAGGTGTTCCTTCCTACACATAAACAATCAATAATGGTTGATTTGCTAGTCCTATGTGTGCTGCAAAATGCCTCCCAGATGGAATTAGCAAATCGTCAATATTTAATAATTGCTTATGTGCAGGAACGGACACCTTCCTGCACATAAACAATTATTATTGGCATTGGGCTCTTCCTCTGTGTGCTGCACAATGCAGCATAGATAGGAGTAGCAAATCCTCAATATTTAATGATTGTTTAAGGTGTCCCTTCCTGCACATAAACAATTATTCATGGCATTGTGCTTTCCAAATTGTACTGCAAAATGCAGCACACCTAGTTGAAGCAAAAACAAGGAGAAATAAAAGTATTTCTCCTTGTTGCGCTATGCGAACGCCACTCCTGGGGTGGTGTTAATTTTTGGCACTGCCTCAGATTTACAAATCCTCATAAATCTGGGGAAGCCTCAAAATGCAATGGGTGTTGCAGTGGAACCCCCACTGCAACACCTAATGCATGCCCCTTTGACACAAAGGGGGTCATTCCGACCCCGGCGGTCAAGGACCGCCGGGGCCGGGGTTGGCGGGAGCACCGCCAACAGGCTGGCGGTGCCCCGCAGGGCATTCTGACCGCGGCGGTTTGGCCGCGGTCAGAACAGGAAAACCGGCAGTCTCCCGCCGTTTTTTCGCTGCCCTGGGAATCCCCCATGGCGGCGCAGCTTGCTGCGCCGCCATGGGGGATTCCGACCCCCTCACCGCCATCCTGTTCCTGACGGTTCCGCCCGCCAGGAACAGGATGGCGGTGAGGGGTGTCGTGGGGCCCCTGGGGGCCCCTGCAGTGCCCATGCCAATGGCATGGGCACTGCAGGGGCCCCCGTAAGAGGGCCCCACTTTGTATTTCAGTGTCTGCTTTGCAGACACTGAAATACGCGACGGGTGCCACTGCACCCGTCGCACATCCTCCACTCCGCCGGCTCCATTCGGAGCCGGCATCCTCATGGAGGGGTGTTTCCCACTGGGCTGGCGGGCGGCCTTTTGGCGGTCGCCCGCCAGCCCAGTGGGAAACCCAGAATACCCGCAGCGGTCTTTTGACCGCGCAGCGGTATTCTGGCGGTTCCCTCCAGGAAGGCCCCAAAGTGATGCAGTTAAGGGGCTGTATTTACAAAGCAATATTATGTCACAAAAAGTGGCTTAATGTCGCTTTGTAAATATGAAGCAGGGCATTATGTCACCGGAACCTTGGTAAAAGTGATGTTCTGGTGGCACAATGCCCTTGTAAATGAGGGCCTTAGTGTGATACCCATCATGCCTGCCATTGAAACCTGTTTGTGCAGTTTTAAACAGCGATTTTGACCTGGTAAAATCAACCTTTTGCCAGTCATAAAACTTCCTTTAAATATTTATGTTACTCCTAGGGTAGGCCCTAAACAGCCTGTAAATCAGACAGTAGTGTATTTAAAAAGTTTGCCATGTACTTTTAAGTTTTACATGTCCTGGTAGAGAAGAACATTCACATTCGTTTTTAACTATTGCAAGGCCTAGGCCCACCTCTCCTTTAGGATAACATTGCCTTAACTTTTTGCATTTAAAAAATGAAAACTTTTGTTTGTCTCTCATTCTCAATTAATATACTGGTTGCACAAAGGTGGTCTGCATTCTGCCACTCTGCAGTGGTTTGGAGCTTTTTTGTCTAACAGATCCCATTCTGTTCAACTGGCCCCATTTTAATCTGCGCCTCCCTTGTCCAACAGCAGGGTTTCCCACAGGTCATCTCTAGCCCTCATTATTTAATAATTATGTCTCCTCTCTGGTGAGCTTTGTTTTGTCCTGGGGCTTCGAGGCTCTCCTTTAGGCTGATGACACCCATCTTAATATTTCTTTTGACAAGAGACATTCAGAAACCTGTGGGAATCTGTTGGGTTGTCTATCTGATGTGGCCAGTTGGATGCAGACACACTGCTTGAAATTGAACGCAGATAAAACTGAAATCCTGCTTTTTGAAGGTGCAAACAAAGTGTGCAATGACACATGGTGGTCAGCCTCCCTTGGTACTGCCCCCAAGCCAAAAAAGAGTAGCTAAGAACTTGAAATTGCTGTTAGTTGACTTTCTTTAAATGCAAGATAAGGTGAATACTGTGTGTGGGAAATATTTTGGACTTCTACGCATGCAGAGAAAGCTGTTTCATTGGATTCTGACAGCGTTGTGTAGGAATGTCATCCAGGCATGGATTACGAGCAGACCAGATTATGGCAATGCCTTGAATTTAGGAATGGCCTACTATTTGGATAATCGCCTGAAACATACAGAGTGAGGCAGCCAGCTTGATTTGCAATAGCTCTAGAAAAGCTCAGCCTGCCTCAATTCACTGCCTTGGCTCAGAGTGTGAAAAGAGCCAAGTTTAAGTAACTCTGCTGTGTCCATACTCACTCCATGATTCAGGGCCAGCTATATTTTGTGGCCGAGTGGCTTTCTAATGCCTACATGAGAGCTTCACTCTTCAAGTCAAGCCTTTGTTTGCAGTAGATGAATTACGAAAGCCAGAATGGATGGGTGTTCTTTCTACTACCCCTTTAATGGTAAAGTTGGATTTTACACAGTTTTGAAAAATCCACTTTTAGAAAGTTGATATTTTCCTGCCCTAGCCATGTGGTGCCAGAAGCATGTTCCTGGATCACATACATTTGTGTAATTGGTGGTTGGGCCTTGAGTATTACTTTCATACAGCCACACAATTGAGAGTCTGGGTGTTGGCAGGATAGGCCATCCTGATGTGATGAAGGGAGCAGAGCTGTCACCTGTCCCACCTACACTTCAGAGACACCACCTCAGCTCAAACATGAATAACTTTACACTAGCCTGCAGATAGACTGGTACCAGGACATGGAGGCAGGATACTAAAAACACTTCTGTGGGGGGAAGACTCCAGAAGTTTCTCCCACTTCAGCTATAAAAAGGGGAACCCTCTGACCTATTAAGGTCGCACCCCCTGCCGCTGCAGCTCCTCCAGGTTCCTGAGTTCCTGAGACCCACCTCACAGTAAGTACCCCCCACCTCCCAGCCCCTCGTTCTGCCCCGCGCTACTCACCCTCTCTCCTGCTCCTGCTTCTTTTCCTCTTTTCTTCTTCTCTGTTCTTCCTCCTCTCTCCTCGTCTGTATTCTTCTTCTGTACTTCTCTTCTTCCCGTCTTCTCTCCTCTTCTCTTCTTCCTCATCTTCTGCTGTGGTCTTCTGCACTCTGTCTCTTCGTTTTTTGTATCTTCCTCCGTGTTCTTCTGTGTTCTTCTGTGTTCCTCTGTCTTCTTCTGTGTTCCTCTGTCTTCTTCTGTCTTCCTCTGTGTTCTTCTGTCTTCCTCGGTGTTCTTCTGTCTTCCTCGATGTTCTTCTGTCTTCCTCGGTGTTCTCCTTTCTTCCTCTGTGTTCTTCTGTCTTCCTCTGTGTTCTTCTGTATTCTTCTCTGTTCTTCTGTCTTCCTCGGTGTTCTTCTGTATTCCTCTCTGTTCTTCTGTGTTCTTCTGTGTTTCTTCTGTTCTTCCGGTCTTCAGTCCTTCCGGTCTTCAGTCCTTCCGGTCTTCTGTTCTTCTTTTCTTCTGTTCTTCTTTTCTTCTGTTCTTCTGTTCTTCTTGTCTTCTTGTCTTCTGCCTTCGGCTCTTCTGCCTCCTCCGTCCTCTTCTCCCCGCGCCTGCCCTCCTGCTCCTGCCTCATCCCCCTCCCCCACTCGCATCCCCCATCTATCTCCCCTATCTAACCCGTTCACTTTCTACCTCCCTCACTCCTCCTATCTACCTATCTCTCCATCTCTCTATCCCACTAACCAACTCCCTCACTCTCCACCTCCTCCTATCTTCCTATCTCTCTATCTTTTTCCCTATCTATCGATTTCTCTATCTACCTTTTCTCTCTACCTATTTCTCTATCTCTCCCCCCCTCCCGCCACCCCCTCTATTACCTATCTTCCTATCCCCTCACTCTACCTCTCACCCTCACCCACCTCTACAACCTCCCCTCCCCTATCTTCACAACCCTACACCTATCTTTCTCCCTAATCTCCTAAACCTCCTAACACTCTCCCCCCTCCACCCTTAAACTCCCCTCCCCCAGCTCTTCTCACTCTACCTGTCCCCCCCTCCCTCGCGCTTTCCCGCCGCGACCTCCTGCACGCCCCCACCCCCCAGCTCCCATTCGCCCCCAGCTGACCCCTCCCCCCCTCCTCCTACCTCATATGGCGGCCGCTGCGCCGCTGGCGCGCCAGAGGCGCGCCAGAGGCAAGCCCGTCTGCGCCCGTCCGTGTCCGTCCGCGCCTGGCCCGCGCCCAGCGCCACGACCCCTGGTACCCAGCTCTCTCAAGCCCCGCTGATCCGTTACGACCCCACCACCCTCCATGCCCTCAACCCAGGACGCTCCAACACCTGCTTCCAAACTCACCCCAAACGCACCCATGGACCCTTCGCCTGCAACTCCTGCAAACGCATCTTCCACCACGCAACAACTACGACCACAAGCCCACGCGCCATCAACCACCTCAAGTGCATCCTAGTCAACGCTCGCTCCGTTCACAAACACGCCGTTGAACTCTGGGACCTCCTAGACTCCACAGCACCGGATGTCGCCTTCATCACGGAGACCTGGATGAACGCCTCCTCTGCTCCAGACATCGCCACCGCCATCCCCGAAGGCTACAAGATCTCCAGGAAAGACCGCACCAACCAAGTAGGAGGAGGTATCGCCATCGTCTTCAAAGACTCCATCAGCGTCACCACCTCCACTGAAGACTCCCCTCTCACCGCTGAACACCTGCATTTTCAGATTTGCACCGACCCGAGGACCACCCTCAGAGGATCCCTCGTCTACCGTCCTTCCGGACCTCGCGCCCCTTTCAGCGACGCCATCGCCGACTTCATCTCCCCGCACGCCCTCGCCTCACCGGACTACATCCTCCTAGGCGACCTCAACTTCCATCTGGAACAAAACAACGACCCCAACACCACCATCCTGCTCGACAACCTCGACAACCTCGGCCTCAAACAACTGGTGAACACTGCCACCCACATCGCCGGACACACACTCGACCCTATCTTCTCCGCCAGCAAACACGTCTTCTTCAGCCACGCCTCCGCCCTACATTGGACCGACCACAGCTGCGTCCACTTCACATTCCGACGCGAGACCCGCCACCTCTGCACTCAACCCATCCCTCGCCGACAGTGGAACAAGATCCCTGAAGAGCAACTCTTCTCCGCACTCGCCGCCAACCAACCCACCCTCACTACCGACCCCAACGACGCAGCCCTCAACCTCACAAACTGGATCTCCAACTGCGCAGACAACCTTGCTCCCCTCAAACGCTCGCAGCGACAGAACAACACCAAGAAACCCCTCTGGTTCTCTGACACCCTCAAAGAATCAAAGAAAACTTGTCGCGCACTTGAGAAAGCCTGGCGCAAGGACCGCACCGCTGACCACATGACCGCCCTCAAGAACGCTACCCGCGAACACCACCACCTGATCCGCGCTGCCAAAAGGAATTTTTTCACCGACAGACTGGACAAAAACAGCCACAACAGCAGAGAACTCTTCAGCATCATCAAGGAGTTCTCCAATCCCAGCGCCAACGCCAACGCCGTCACGCCCTCACAGGATCTATGCGAATCCCTCGCCACTTTCTTCCATCGCAAGATCAGCGACCTCCACGACAGCTTCGGACACCAGACCCAACCAAACACCACAGAACCCACATCCCCGACCATCACCCTCAACAACTGGACCCACATCAGCACGGAAGAAACCAAATCCATCATGAACTCTATCCACTCCGGCGCCCCTTCGGACCCCTGCCCGCACTTCATCTTTAACAAAGCCGACGACATCATCGCCCCGCACCTCCAGACCATCATCAACTCTTCTTTTTCTTCTGCTACCTTCCCCGAATGCTGGAAACACGCCGAAGTCAACGCCCTACTGAAGAAACCTACGGCTGACCCGAGCGACCTGAAAAACTTCCGCCCCATCTCCATTCTGCCTTTCCCAGCCAAAGTAATAGAGAAGACAGTCAACAAACAGCTGACCACCTTCCTGGAAGACAACAACCTGCTCGACCCCTCACAGACCGGATTCCGAACCAACCACAGCACTGAAACCGCCCTCATCTCAGTCACAGACGACATCAGAACCCTGATGGACAACGGTGAAACAGTCGCCCTCATTCTTCTCGACCTCTCGGCTGCCTTTGACACCGTCTGTCACCGCACCCTAATCACCCGCCTCTGCTCCACCGGGATCCAAGACCAGGCCCTGGACTGGATCGCCTCCTTCCTCGCAAACCGCTCCCAAAGAGTCTACCTCCCTCCGTTTCGCTCAGAACCCACTGAGATCATCTGCGGCGTACCTCAAGGCTCATCACTCAGCCCGACACTCTTCAATGTCTACATGAGCCCCCTCGCCAACATCGTATGCAAGCACGACATCATCATCACCTCCTACGCCGACGACACCCAACTTATACTCTCCCTCACCAAGGACCCCGCCAGCGCCAAGACCAACCTACAAGAGGGTATGAAGGACGTCACGGATTGGATGAGGCTCAGCCGCCTAAAGCTGAACTCTGAAAAAACTGAAGTCCTCATCCTCGGCAACACCCCGTCCGCCTGGGACGACTCCTGGTGGCCCATGGCCCTCGGCACCGCACCGACCCCCGCAGACCACGCCCGCAACCTCGGCTTCATCTTGGACCCTCTTCTCACCATGACCAAGCAAGTCAACGCCGTGTCCTCCGCCTGCTTCCTCACCCTCCGCATGCTCCGCAAGATCTTCCGCTGGATCCCCGCCGACACCAGAAAAACCGTGACCCACGCCCTCGTCACGAGCCGCCTGGACTACGGCAACACCCTCTACGCCGGGACCACAGCCAAACTCCAAAATCGCCTACAACGCATTCAAAACGCCTCGGCCCGCCTCATCCTCGACGTACCCCGCAGCAGCCACATCTCCGCACACCTGAGACACCTGCATTGGCTCCCAGTCAGCAAAAGGATCACCTTCCGACTTCTCACCCACGCACACAAAGCCCTCCACGACAAGGGACCGGAATACCTCAACAGACGCCTCAACTTCTACGTCCCCACCCGCCCCCTCCGCTCCTCTGGCCTCGCACTCGCCGCCGTCCCTCGCATCCGACGGTCCACGGCGGGTGGGAGATCTTTCTCCTTCCTGGCGGCCAAGACCTGGAACTCCCTCCCCACCAGCCTCAGGACCACCCAGGACCACTCCGCTTTCCGGAGACTCCTAAAGACCTGGCTGTTCGAGCAGCGATAACCACCCCCTTTGTCCCTAGCGCCTTGAGACCCGCACGGGTGAGTAGCGCGCTTTATAAATGCTAATGATTTGATTTGATTTGATTAATAAGTACACTCCTCGACCTGTGGATATTACAGAAGAAGGACTGCCCTACTGCCTGAAGACTACCTTGCTGCTTGAGGCCTGCCCTGTTGATTGAGAAGGAAGACTGGACCTGCACTGTTCATCCCAGGCCAGTGGCATGAAGTTTTGGGCTCTTCACGACTGAGAATGGGCCCATTCTCACCAAGATGTTGCCACCCACGTCAACTACCAACATGAGGCTCTGGTGAACTTGACTCTTTATGCTACAGGGACGTCCAACAATGACTGGCAACGCAAGATCTGAACTTTGCTCTGTAGCCCATGGAGACTGCTAATGCAAATGTCCAGCAGTGACCATTCATAACTCCCAGTGTGCTCTTCGTGCTACGGTGGCGACCATCTGTGACACTGTACCTGCTCCTCGCAGTCTCGTCCAGCCCAAGAAGAACTCTCTACGGTGGACTTTAGAAGATACATTTTTTAACAGGACTAACCAAGTCCCTGTTTCCAGTCCACACTGCATTGCAATTGGGCTGAACTTGTGACATTTACCTGGTCTCTCACGACCAGATTACCTTGAGTGGAGCTTTGTGCTTTTAGGCACCATACTTACCTTCAGTCTTTGAAATTACATATCTTTGGTTCTACTGATTGAACCTTTGGCATTTTGGTGTAAAACATGTATTACATGTTACTCTATTTTTCTAAATTGGTGTGGAATATTTCTTGTGTTCTGTTTTCACATTGTTACTTTTTGTGTGTTGCATAAATACTATACACATTGACACTAAGCTAAGCCTGACTGCTTTTCTGCCAAGTTACCAGACAGTTAAGCACAGGTTCATTTAGCGACTTGTGGTGGTTCACCCTGACAAGGACTGTGGCTGTTGGTTGAGAAGGGCTCAAACCCCTTTCAACCAATAACCCAACAGTAACCAATAGGGAAGAGACGTCTGTTCTTCTTCTATCACAATTCGTCTCCTTTCTTCTTCACAATAAAAAAGATACAGTACCCTTGAAAATTAAATAACTGATGGGGCATTTCTATTCATTGACTAGTGATAACTGTTATACTTCCTCTGGTACTTGCCCTCAAGCATCGTTGTAGAGCTTAGGTCTTGAATTGTTTGGTCACCTCTACCAAGGCTGTGGTGGTGCAGCTATGGAGTTCATAATACTAGTACATTAGCCAGTATGAATCAGAGGCATAACAATCTCTGAAATATATTGATGCTGTCTACGGACTTTCACAATCTGACAGACTGACTACGGCCTGATTAAGAGTTCAGCGGACGAGATAATCCATCACAAACATGGCAGACCACTCGCTGTATTACAAGTGCATTATATTCTATGGCACTTGTAATACGACGGACATGATATCCATCATATTTATGACAGAGTATCCCTTCCTCCAAACTCTAAATCAGGCCCTAAGTCTACAGCATTTCTATTACCTACTGCAGAATGAAAAACTGAGTAGGCACCCTTGGATTCAGACCTGTGGAGGTGACTCTCAGGTTGCTGCAGCAGATGAATTGATGCAGACATCATCCACTAAGTACGGAATTTAAGGTGAACTATATGCTAATGACACTATCTCCCCACCCACAAAATTTAAACAGGAAGTAGTGGCATAGACATTAATATATTGCAAATAAAGTTAATCAATCAATTTATGAAAGAAAACATCAATCATTGCAGTTTAGTTTAAAAGTAAATAGCAAGTGAAGTTTGAAAATATAAAATAGTTTTACTCAACAACTGTTGTTTTGTACAAGAATCACAAGATTACAAAGCATACTCAACTCCTAGAGGAGATGCTTCATGTGGATATCATTCCAAGACTACAAAAACATGAGTACTTTGGAGTTGATTGATAATAGCACCTTAGTTAAAGCACCCACAGAGAGCTTGTCACTTAAGCTAAATACATTATCAATGTTTTGATGTTTTTTTAACTAGGCCTCATTAAAACAGGGAGCCACAAAAGAGATGAAGTGGAATGAATGAAAATTACTTAACCAATAACAATTGCTTAGGTGGAATTCCAAGTACACAAGGCCTCATCTACAAGGAAAAGGCCCAGAGCGGTGCTGCAGGCAATCTTGGTAAGCTAAGCAGCATCATTTCCAAAACATAAGGATGTGCGGAATTTAAAAGAATACATCGCATCCCTGTGTTTCCCCCTGCGCAGTCACTAAATTAGCTGCCTAGCGCCAACACAGCCACCCTTGCACAATGGTGCAAGGATGTCTCCGTTACGGGGTAGATTGTTTGTGGTGATTTGCTACTTTTATGTGTGCTGCAGAGTTCAGCACAAATAGAAAGGGTAAAAACAGGAGAAATAATAGTATTTCTCCTTGTTGCACACTTTAACACCTCCACTGGGTAGGCTTTCATTTTTGGTGCTCCCTCAGCTTTACTATTTCTCGTAAATCTGAGGCAGCATTAAAAAGCAATGAGTGTTGCTTGGGTACACCCATAGCAACACCAATTGCATGCCCCTTAGCAGCAGAAAACTGTGTTGGGTGGCCCATATCTACAAGGCTGCGTTAATCCAGGAAAAGTGGCTTAACGTTGCCTTGTAGATATGGTGCACTGCACACTGCCACCAGAGCTTGCAAAAAGTGATGCTGCAATGGCACTTTGGCCTTGTAAATGAGGCCCATAGTTTTTTGCTCACTATGCTACTTCAGAAAACGACCATCCATGTACAAAAAGTCCTCAGCCTGCTCCTATGGGAGCTGTCCATCCAAAACAGCTACTCTCCTCTGAACAGGAATGAAAGGAACACCAGACTTGTTTCAGTGTACTTAGGCCTCAATAGAGATACCTATGTCACTGCGAGTACATAGCCCTCTTCTGGGCAAATCCATTACCTTAACGTGTCCCACTGAGAAAAACACAAAGGTGCTTGGTGGAATGCGTCAAGAGGTTTCAGTCAGTGCCAATTACTCAGGCGGTATTTCAGTTCATTGTTTTTCCCCTGCAATGCCACTTCAAACAGACATCTGTCAATGGCAAATCCGCCTTAGTCCTGGACTGGAATTCAGGAAGCAGAGCTTGTCACATTAATTAAACAATTAATTCCATTACTTTGTTGCTTATTACGGTGGATGGCTTACATGTGAAGGGTAGGCTCAGGCTTGGTCTGGTGCTCAGTGTGCCACAGAATTCAATCTATTTTCTACTGACGAAGCCTAAGCAGTTCAAAACTGGCCTGGAATGGATGTGGTTTGCCAGTTTGGGATGAATATTTCTTATTGGAGCAGAGCCAAGGCTAATTTACATATGGCTGATCTTTGCCTAGAGTGGCACACTTGCTGGAAAATGATTAGGTGGTTGAGAGTAATTCAGGCATTCCTTCAATTGCTTCGTTGTTTGTTTTGATAAAATGGATTTCATGAACACATTTTGGTTAGGAGCAAATAAGAGAAGTTGCCTGTTATTCAGCACGACTGTTTATATTCTGTTCAGTTCTGTCCTGCATCTTTTTTTACCTTTTGCGTTGATTGTCAGTCCTCAAAAACCGCGATTCATTCTCTACTGCTCCCGTGTTTGTATTCCTTAAAATTTTCAAAGGCAGACTATTCAGCAGTGTTTACTCCAAGCTGAATAAAGTTATAAGGCTTTATTACAATCCCAAAATCAATCTAATATATATGTTACACAAAACTATATTATAAACATACATGAAAACTATAGGTTGACCAAAGCGTCTACAAAGATTTCACCTACTAAACATCAATACTGTTAAACACTCCAAAAGAATAACATAGATTAGCAAATGTTTTGATGTTTTTTTTAATGATGTCTCATCAAAATATGGAACCACAAAAGAGATGACTACGGTAACGCCCTCTATGCTGGCACCACACTCAAACTCAAACGCAAACTCCAGAGAGCTCTACAAATTCTTTTTATTGATTGATTGATTGATTGATGAAGTGGAATGAATGAAAACTACTCAGCCAAAGCAATTGCGTGTGATGGATTCCAAGTACATAGGGCCTCATCTACAAAGAAATGGCGCAGAGGGGTGCTGCAACAATCTTGCTGAGCAGAGCTGTGTCATTTCCAAAATGCAAGGATGCACTGTATTTAAAAGAATATAGGGCAACCCTGTCTTTCCCCCTGCGCCGGCACTAAATTAGCTGCCTAGCACCAATACAGCCACCCTTGTGCTATGGTGCAAGGATGTCTGCGTTGCAGGGGAGAATGTTTTTGTGCGGGAAGGTATACCTTCCCGCACAAAAACAATATTTAATGATGATTTGCTCCTTCAATGTGTGGTGCAGAATGCAGCATATATAGAAAGAGCAAAAAAATGAGGAGAAATAAAAGTATTTCTCCTTGTTGCGCCACTCTAATGCCTCCGCTGGGGAGATGTTTGTTTTTGGCGCTGCCTCAGGTTTACTATTTCTCATAAATCTGAGGCAGTGCCAAAAAGCAGTGGGTGTTGCATGGGTATGCCCACAGCAACACCCATTACACGTCCCTTAGCTGTAGGAAACTGCATGCGGGTGGCAAATATCTACAAGATAGCGTTAAACCTGGAAAAGTGGCTTAATGCCGCCTTGTCGATATGGTGTACTGCACAGCACCACTAATGCGTCGCAAAAAGTGAATGCCTTGTGAATGAGGCCCATAGTTTTTTGCTGACTATGGTACTTCAGAAAAAGACCATCCAGTACAAATAAGTCCTCAGCCTGCTCCTAGGGGAGCCGTAAAGCCAAACCAGCCACTCTCCTCTGAACAGGAGTATAAGAAACAATAAACTTATTTCAGTCTAGTTAGGCCTCATTAGAGACTCCTATGTCACAGCGAGTACTTCTGGGCATATCCATCACCTTTAGGTGTCGCCCTGAGAAAAACACAAACGTGATTGGAGGTTTCAGCCAGTGACAATTACTCAGGCCACTTTTCAGTTCATTGTTTTTCACCTGCAGAGCCACTTCAAACAGAAATCTGCCAATGGCAAATCAGCCTTGCCAGATTAATTAAACAATTCCTTCCATTACTTTGTTTCCTATTACAGTAGATGGCATACATGTGAAGGGTAAGTCACAGAACTCCAGCTATTCGACAAAGCCTAAGTAGTTCAAAACTGGCCTGGAATGGACGTGGTTTGCCAGTTTGGGATGAATATTTCCTATTGGAGCAGGGCCAAGACTGATTTGCATATGGCTAATCTTTGCCTTGAGTGGCACTCTTGCTGGAAAACCATGAGGTGGTTGGGAGTAATTCAGGCATTCCTTCAATTGCTTTGTTGTTTGCGTAATAAAATTATTTTCATGGCCGCATTTCGATTAGGAGCAAATAAGAGAAGTTGCCCGCTATTCAGCACGACTGTTTATATTCTGTTCAGCTCTGTCCTGCCATCTTTTTTCACCTTTCAGGTCGATTGTCAGTCCTCCAAAACCGCAATTCATCCTCTACTGCTCCCACGTTTGTATTCCTTAAAGTTTTCAAATGCTGAATATTCCGCGGTGTTTAATTATTGCACATGTTGATTGATATATGCTAGTCCATCCAACTACTCGGTAGTTGTTTTATCTCTTCTTCGCTTGACATAATTATGCCAGATTTGCAATAAACGATCTCGTAGCTATGGCGCAGGAGCACATCTAATTGTTCTTGGAAAAGCATAAATGGTTCTGGAAGACAAAGAGACCAATTCAGACAAATACCAGTCAGGTGTCGGAAATAGTTACTTTCTGAAAAAAAACACAAAGCATAGCAATTTACCAGAACGAAACACCTTCAGTTGCCATTCGGGCACCTTGTTAAAATCAATTTGTGAGGCAACTTTTTAAAAAACATAAAATCAAGAGCAGCAGGGTACAAATGAGGTTTTTAAAGAGCGCTTAAGCACCGGTGGTGCAGTCTATTGGTGTTCCTCAACCAGTTATTTGTAAGCACTTTCTAAAAATGAACTTTATAACGAGTTTCCTTTTCCTGCCAGCGGCTCGGCTTTTTTTCTCATAGGAATCCTATTCTAAACCTAAAGCAATTGCTTCATAAATAGAGGTTTGATCAAGTGGCAACCGTTTGGTGTTAAACTGACAAAAAGTACAGCTTCGAGAAAACGACAAATTAGGACTAAAACGTACATACAATTGGTAGCTGTCACATGAAAATAGCTTTTCCTTCAATTTCACACTTCTTTGAGTCCCAGGCAGCGCTCAGCGGATGTGTACTCTCTACTGCCACTTTCTGGAACAGATCCTTCTGTGTCGGTTCTGGGTAAATATGACATGCAATTCCATTCCATATTAAGGGAAAACAATGTTTGATTTGTTGGGACTGAGTATATTCCCATGACATGACCCACCGATATTTGTAAAACAGGTGAGTAAAACTGTCTCACCATAACTGAGTAAATACTAATGTTTGTTCCCATAAAGTAAAATATTCCTGCATGCAAGAACAACACGATCAGTAAAAGCATAATCTCAGCTGAGTGACATTTTTAATCGCAATTATTATAAGGTGCATTTGGCGTGCAGTGCAGCAGAAGCAGGTTTAAAAAGGCAACTTGTCATGGCAAGGAACATTATTTTCTTAATTGTTTGACCTTTGTTTTCAATCATGGCAAGGTCCTCCTGTGTGAATAAGCACAGCTTAGGTGTGTGTCTCTTAGCCATTTTTTACTTTCTCTCTTTCCAGTTTACAAATTCATTCACTTCTTCATATGACACTTTTATGAAAAGATCTCCAGCAAAGAGCCCCCCCTGTGGGTGCCCGTTAGGCACTGCAGCTGCGCCCTAATGAAGAATACAGATGATGAAGCATGCCACCTAATTTGGTGGGTGAGGGCTTTTGCTCCTAAACGTAATTAGTTCTTTCTGACCAATTTCATATCAGTGGTGATAAACAGTGTTTCCAACTTGTTGCTAGGAACTGCATACTGTTTTTGTTGTATCTTATGTCAATGAACACACATGCTGGCCTTTGAATGCTCCTAGCCCCCTTTGTTTTTGAGATTCAAAGCCATTTCATAACTACAAACCTGTGATTCGCAAGGCCTTTCCAACTCGCAAAATGGGTTTTAAAGTCCATTCTAAATCACAATTACAGGGCGCATGAAATCAGTGTCCCCTCTTAATTGTGAATCACAATGGTGTGTATCCATAGACATCATTTAGGGCCTACTAGGAGTCGCAAATGTGACCATATGTGGGCTATTTAAAAAAAATCACGGAAGCTTGTAGAAAGCACTATAAAATCTTTAGGGTTTACTTACAGGAGATTGGAGGAAGTTTTCAAATGTTGTTATGACCTTGGGTACAGGATCATGGAGAAAATTGTGAGCCCAAGTTAGGTGCAAGAGGCGAGGGATCCTTTACCAAGACACCATCATCACCTATAGGACAGATGAGAGAGTCCTCTTTCCAGCCAGAGGCAGTGCCTAGAGTATCAACAATATGTATCAGTTCAAATACAAACTACATCAGGTGAGTGGTATGCAAAAATGTTTATTTTTAATCTGAAATTTATAAACTAGTCAGCAACGTAGAACTGTATTTTTTAAAAAGGTATCAAAAATCTATTAATGTAGATTCCATGTTGGATGTTAAATAACCCTCGCACATGCATTGTGGTATTCCTTGCAGAAAGAGGCTTCCCCCCATAATCAAATTTGACAAATAACATGTAGCAAAAAAAGGAAATAAAATGCCCTCATTAAGATGCTGTACATGATGCCCTTTATTAGAGTAGCAGACTTGTACAATAACTCATCATAAATGTAGAACCTTAAGGAACTCATAATACACACATTTTGTGGCCTACAGAACCACCTTTCCAGAAAGCCAGGTCCAGACTGAGAGAGACCCACAAGAGCAGGATGACATTATTACAGCTGTAACAAGTGGTTCTACTTCAGCATCAGGTTAAGAATCCACTTTTCTAAGCTTTTCAACCTGTACAGAGATCTTATGCACCAACACGGAGACCAGTACTTACACTGACACTCTCTCCACAAATGTATGAAGACAGGCCTATCGATCAGTCATTACTCAGGGAGGGCAGGCCCTCTAGCCAAGGTTTATGCCAGATGCTACGAGGTACCATTAGGCATTCCTACTGCATCACAGTTCCATTGTCAGAGAGATCTAAGCTCAGGATTCAACAGAAACAGCATTTGGCCAGCAGCAATTCACCAGGTGCAAGCTTAATAGGATGGTAGACTAGCACTGGAAAACCATGACTGAGGTAAACAGAATCATTGATCGGATATATCCGAACTAAGGTACCTATTTATGAGCCCCTTGCACCGCCATTGCATCAATTGTTTTGATTTAATGGCAGCCCAAACATTGAACTCATATCTATGAAGTCACACAAAGCCACTTTGCATGGCTTTGAATGGCCTCATAGACATGGAAGAAGGCAAGGCAGGACAAATTGCTGATTCCCTACTCTGCGCAAAGAAGGCGTTCCATGCTTGTTACGGTGGGTGTTCCCACTGCAACACCCATGGAGAAAGAGTTCCCATGCAACACCCATTGATTTTGACGCATCCCCAGGTTTACAATATCTTGTAAACCTGGGGATGCTCCAAAACCTTACACCTCCCCAGTGGAGGAGCAACAAGGAGATTTATCTTTATTTCTCCTTGCTTTGTCCTCTTTCTATGTCTGCAGGACACAAAGAAGGAGGAAAACCCCTCCTAGGATTGTTTTTTGCACATACTCCTGCCTACAATGCAGATACCCTTGTACCATGGTGCATGTGCTGCCAAAAGAACACCAGCACAATGGAAAAGGACAAGAGTATGCCGTATGCCATAGAAACAACGCAATCCTGCCCTTTCCTTTTGACACAGTCCAGCACAGTAAGGTGACTAGCTGTGCTGCACTGCAACAAGAGAACATAAAATATTGGCCCAAATACAGTAGTGAAAGACCTGTGCAAAGTTATTGCTGTCGACTAAGATGCGAACAGATGCAGGCAAAGGTACACTGAAAACGAACCTCAGGCTATTAGGTGTTCTATGCAAAGGCACATATCTGCAACAACAAACGTGCAGGCACATAGCAAACATGTGCCACACTGATGTTGTAGCCAGACGATTTACACAAATCACACATACACATGAAGAAATGCAGATAGCTAATACAGCCAATAGTTCTATCACAGCACCAGTTCAGAGTGACAAGGCCTCAAGAATTAGCACTGTGTAAGTGAAACTGAGACATGCATGACAAGGAGTAGAAGAAACCATAGTGGGAAAGTGTAACTCAACGCCATACAGAGGCACAAATAACCATTTAAAATAAGGATAAATTATGGTATCACATGTACAACATATATGCCATTTTCATGATTTTGTGATAATGAATGAAGCCCCAATCATGCATTTATATTTGCGTGAATCATTAGAAATAATGAATACGTATTCAGACATACTTTAAACCACAAAACCTGCATGTCTACATTTATGTTTCTGTTGTATGTATCTCAAAAATAATCATTTGGTACATCAGTTTTGCAAACACCATCTGTAGCTCTTGCGTGATCCCGCACTTGAGTTTGACTTTGGGGCTGTTTCATATAATCATTATCTGATCAATTTCAAGTTCAATTGGTAATCTTTTCCTCATTACTATATTGTGCACATTGTAAATGTGTGTACAATTTTACAGCAGATCTAAGGACATCCTAGGGCGCTCCCACTTTTATGCAGAGAACAGAATCTGTCTTTCAGTTATCCAAATGTCCTTTTAACAATGCTCCTTGTATACATGTGTAATACCTTTGTTCCCTTGGTGTGTGTAGATGAGATACTCCGGCAAAATAGATAGATGAAAGGCATAGACACTAGGCCAGATTTACAAGGCCCTAGCGCCTCTTAGCACTAATGTGGTGTTAAGGAGGGCATTCTCCTTCGCCATATTTGCAAAGTGGTGCAATTCATGCATTGCACCACTTTGTAACCCCTTACGCCACCTTATGCATGCACCAGGTATATTATATGCAAAAGGGGTTCCCCCCGCAGGGAGGACTGTAAATATGTTGCAGTGAAAAGTACAACATTTCACTGTGCCATGTTTAGCACCATTTTTTACTCCTGCTCAGAGCAAGCGTTAAAATGACACACCCATTACTTTCAATGGGCCTCACTTTACTTGCAGGATTAGCACCACAATCTATGGTGCTAATCCTGCAAAATACCACAATAGTCTCATAAATTCTACACTGTTGTTCCAATGTGCACCATGGTGCGTCTTATTGGGAATACAGTGCACACATGGTGTCACTAGTGGGGCGCAGGGGGGAGTTGCAAGAAAAGTGGCACATCACAGCTAATGTACCACTTTCTTGTATTTTTTGGCCCACTGTCTTTTAAAAAAGCAATATGATAGTTCAATCTTAACCTTAAAAATGGCTGGCCGTTTCAATCAAAAAGGGTGTTATTTTAAATAAATTTAACAAACAACTACCTATCATCCAGCTCTTCTCTTGATAATAATAATACTAAGGGCCTGATTACAACTTTGGAGGAGGTGTTAATCTGTCCCAAAAGTGACGGTAAAGTGACGGATATACCACCAGCCGTATTACGAGTCCATTATATCCTATGGAACTCGTAATACGGCTGGTGGTATATCCGTCACTTTTGGGACGGATTAACCTCCTCCAAAGTTGTAATCAGGCCCTAAATGTTTATTTGCCTGGGTAATAAAAACCGTTGCAAAACATGAGCATGAATGAAAAGTGAATCGCTCCACATTCAGCATATTCTAAAACTATTTTGAAATAACAATTGACCTGCCAAGATTTCAAACGCAGCCCAGAAGAGAAATAAAGTGCAGTGGTGCATTATTACTAGAGCTGCTAAAACGAAACATATCAGCCTAAGGGAAACTCAGCTACAGCAGTTCTAAGACCAATCTAGAGCCCTGACAGTTTAAATGAGAAATGATTTTAGGCCAGAAGAATAACTTACACATAACAAATAATTTTACAGTGCAAAAAAAGTAGTTAGCAAAATAAAATGCTTTCCTGCCTAGCAGCCACCTAATTCAATGTAAAGACAATGCTAAAATGTATGCCATGTTAATACTTTAGTCCCGCAGTTCCCAACCTGTGGTCTGCGGTCATCCAGGGGTCCCTGACACATTCCCAGGGGGTCTGCAGGCCTGGGCTGGCAGGAAGGCACCTCTCCTCAGACAGAAACATGTGCCTTCTTAGGTTGAGTATAGCAGCGCGCAAGCGCTGCTTTTCTGACGTGTTGGTGTCTATGTTGCCTTTTAACCAATCCCACCTCAGGACCATCACTTTCACTCGTTCATGGGCTTGCCTTTCAAAAATCATTTGATGGCATTGGTAAATGCTTTACGTTTGTCCTGCCTTGGGGCTGTTTTGTTATCACCTTGACCATAGACCCTGTTACATGGATAATTGCACGTATGCCAATATGTTTGACTGCAAGCAAACTTTCCTATTGTGTCTCTCCTTTGCTCTCACACTCATGGTGTCCGTGGCACTTTGAGTTGACTTACTTATGTCAACTGTTTTACTTTTTATTTTCAATTTATGTGGCAAGAAAAGACCAGTTAGAAACCTACAACGCTAGTAGCTCTGACTCGAGCAAACGCTAGACTCATTGCATTGCAAATGCTTGATATTTTTATTACCTACTTTGTGCATCAGTTTTAAAAGCACCACAAAGTTCCTTGTATATTCAGCAGCTTTGGGGCCATAATAAAAGCATCAAGATAGCTCTGGTGATTAATTAACCTGCTGGAGATAGATAGGAGTTTTGTCCAGTGGCAGTTTTGACTCATCTAAGGTAGCGCAGATGGCTAATATGGCTGCTGCATAGAACGTGTATCATGCAAGGAGATGTATTTTATATGCATGGCTCAGTGGGTTACTGCTTTTGTCACATAGATTCTTTTGTTACTGTGCAGTTCATAAGTTACAGTTTAACCTAGCACAACAAGCTATGAACTGCCATCAAAGAGATGCATGCAAACTGCATGGCGCAAATTAGAAAGGTATGTTTTTTCCCCAGTCTTTCATTTTCCTTATGCCGCTAAAAAAGGTTTGCTTGCGCTGAAATACATTCTTATTATTAAAGTCAACACTAACCACCATGTCATGTTCTGAATCCTGGGTTTGTGCATCTCCAGACCAAGCCCTCTTAGAAAATGCCTAACAGTGTGGATGACATGTAAATCCTACATCTTGTAGTCCCCTGTAAAGTGCTCAGACACCTTACACTGGTACAAGAGGTGCAATAAAACAATTGAATTACATGTCATAGCGAGGCTATGGAGCGATGAGAAGGCCTTATGCTTTTACTTCCTTTCCCCACCGGGTATTTATGTGTAAAAACTTTCTCAGAACTTATGTACCTAAAAAATAAAAACAGAAATCACTTGGGAAATGTAAAATCTGACCTGAGAATTTAGATTTCCTAAACAAAACAAAACACTGAAAAGTTAGTCTATGAGATGTAGCTCAAACCTTCCCATTACATTTTTTTCGATTTTTGCATATTTTCTCAATAGAAAATAATTATATCTTTAGTAATTCAAGTATGTGTTTGGCGTGTACTTGTTTGTGAACTGTTTGTGAATACTGTTTTAATGTTTGAAATCTAATTCGTACAAATTGCTTGGGGTTTCCTGGCTTCCAGTAGTGATTCAGTGGGAGTCCTCAGGAGTCCAGAGGTTGGGAACCACTGCTTTAGTCATTTGAGTAATGATCAGTGGGTTATGTATTCCACAACAGCTGCGGAACATACAAAGGCAGTACATTCTGAGGTGAACCTGAAACCCTGAACAATTAGTAGGTAGTTGACCTTTTACTATAAAGTGACTAATCATGTAAGTGACACTGCAGCCATAAAAAAAGAAAATATTTTTGTCCCTAAACATCTTCCTAAACAGTCATGCAAACAATTCAAAAGAATGCATTGTATTGGACTTTTATTTAGTTGTTTGGGGGTCTATTTGTAGTCGATTTGTGTCTACCACAAACCATGCCTTCCGCAAAAGGCAATTTTCACCTGCTGGAACGATGTGGTCTGTAGCATTGATGACTTTACTTAGCCTTGTCTCATGTCATCTTATATCAATGGCTTTAGCTTCTGTATCAAAGTGCAAGAGCTTCTTCTAAACCCTCAGCAGGTTCTTTACCACTGAGCACTTAAGCCGGGGGTTACTCGGATTCAAGCAGGTTACAACAGCTTCTCCACATGACCTGATTCCCCTTTCATTGAATTTGTTATGTCGGATAGTTTAGCAATCTTCTAAAGTAGCCGTGCACAAGCACATCACATGAACCATGCCTTCAGGACCCTATCTGCACAGTCTGCTATTGCCGTGGCCATCGTTTCTACGTCATGGTGGATTCTGACACCCCATACCGTCATCCTGTTCCTGACGGGTCGCCCGCCAGGAACAGGATGGCGGTATGGGGTGTCGTGGGGCCCCTGGGGGCCCCTGCAGTGCCCATGCCAGTGGCATGGGCACTGCAGGGGCCCCTGTAAGAGGGCCCCACAAAGAATTTCAGTGTCTGCTTTGCAGACACTGAAATTCGCGACGGGTGCAACTGCACCCGTCGCACCTTCCCACTCCGCCGGCTCCATTCGGAGCCGGCTTCCTCGTGGGAAGGGTGTTTCCCACTGGGCTGGCGGGCGGACTTTTGGCGGTCGCCCGCCAGCCCAGTGGGAAACCCAGAATGACCGCCGCGGTCTTTTGACCGCGGTACGGTCTTCTGGCGGTTCCCGCTTGGCGGGCGGCTCCCGCCGCCCGCCAAGCTTAGAATCAGGCCCAAAGTCTTCTGCGTACAGTAAATTTAATAGTAGAATGCCACCTATTTTTAGGGGAGGGCTGTTAATCTCGTAGTCCCTTGGAAATGTGTCTTTTGATGCCCCTGGACTCATGGAGAAAATGCTGTTATAAATCACTGCGGTGCTGTAGGTTGAAATTTCGAGGATATCAGCAGGGAGATTGTTACTCTGTTTACTATGTTTGGCCAGGTTACCTGTAGTGCATTCGTTGTCCACATGGACCACCCCTTCAGCAGAGGAGTAATTGTTCTGACAGCTCCTCTCCTGCTGATTATGTGCAGGGAAATCTTTTTGTGCACGGGTTGAAGTGCTCTCATAAATAATGTGTCCAAGTGGAATCTGGAATGTTCGAGTCTGTCACTTTAGTTGAGGGTCCGTCAATACAATCTGCCAAAAGGAGATTGAGTTTCTCATCTTATTGTCCCACAACAACTTTGCCCAAAAAGGAGTTATTTCTGTTCCTTGATAATTCTACTTAAACGTTTGCAGACATTTCTTTGCCTCCCTGATGCCGAATTGGGCCATTGGATTATTTTGAGCTCTCCTGAGAATTCTCAGACATTTGTTTATCTATTTATTGGTGAGGGTACTAAGTACTTTTCCTTTCCAAAATGTATCCTGTGTGGCATTGTGACCAATCATCTGCTTTTGTGATTTAATTGGCTTTACATATCGTCTTGAAAATAAACAGATAAAGGGGGTTATTCTAACTTTGGAGGAGGTGTTAATCCGTCCCAAAAGTGACGGAAAAGTGACGGATTTACCACCAGCCGTATTACGAGTCCATTATATCCTATGGAACTCGTAATACGGCTGGTGGTATATCCGTCACTTTACCGTCACTTTTGGGATGGATTAACACTCCTCCAAAGTTGGAATAACCCCCAAAGTCTTCCCAGTGGTTTGTGGGGATACGCCTCTCCATTCTGGATTCCTGTAGCATTTTTTTGGTATCATTAGAAAGAGCTTGTAGAGAGGGTGGATACATTTTATCCACTTACTATCTATTGTATATAATAATGAAAGAGCTGAATCGGATGAGGCCTCATATCCCCTGGCCCAAGCTGTCAGTGCTATCTCCTTAGGGAGATTATCACTGTCAGGCCTCTTTCCCAGCCCGACGGACTGCACATATTTGAATAGAGGCAGACTCACCAAAGTGTACTCAATCAGAAAATGTGCTGTTAGGATATTAGGAACATCCACGTGGTTTGTCTGAGCTACAATGGCCATGTAATGCACAGGCCCAGATGCTCTGGATCGACCAGTAATAACTGCCCATTTTTAGGGTTGAGTGCACAAGCACTCTGACCTCTGCTGTAAACTCTCTGTGGGCTGTTAACCACGCCCATATCATGCCCATCACTTTAATTGGTTTGTGGGCTTGCCTTTTAAAATTCTCTTAATTTCATTAGTGAAAGCCATGCATATGTAATGCCTTTTTCAGTGTTTAGCCCTCCTCAAATGCACCCCTAAACTACTGAAAACATACGAGGCTCCATGTTTTCAGGACCACTTTTTCTTTGTATTTCTTACACAGCGCGATCTCGCTGGGTTGTACACAGTGCAATCGTTTTTTTTGTTTTTAAATATTTTTTTGTAAATTTCTCCCGCCCCATTCACACCGCCACCCGCCCTCCCCTTGAGATTTGCGGCCGCCGCCGCGTATACATTGCCATGGGTCCTCTAGTTTTCAACGTTAATAGCTCTAACTGGAGCAAACGCGACACCCATTGCATAGCAAATGCTTGTTTGTCTGTCTTACATCCAGTGGAAAACTCCAATTGAGTGTATTTGGAATCCATATACTGCCCGATGATGTGTTGCGTCCATTATAGATTACAAGAGTAAAACCTGTAAATTGAGAATCTCTGAATCTACAATATGAAAATAAAGTTGTTAACAACAGAAGTTACATATGTTCTATGCAACTTAGAGCACTCTGGGGACAGTAAAGCATTTGCAAATGTAACCTTCTCTTTTTTCGTTTGTTTTTTTATTTCATTGGCGACCTAGAAGCCTTCATCACGGCAGAGATAGTGATTAGTGAATGCAGCAGCCTGCAATTCACCAGGGAGATGGATGAGCGTACGGGCTTTCCCGTACTTGTCATTAACACCCGCTCTGGAAACGCTTAGAAGCCACTACCCAGTAAATTATGTGCCATTGTTTTTTTTTGTTTTAATGGATTAAAGAAATCGAGCAGTGGCATACCCTTTCTTTTTACTTCAGTTTATTGATTCGGCCATTTTGACCACACGCAGCCGAATCAATTCTGTACGAGATGGATGAATATAAATAATTTAATTTTTACTCTTAAAATGGCTTTTCATTGATTTGCCTTTTGCCTGCGCTTGTTTGCTTCCTCCAAGTATTATGCGAGGTGTACTCTAGGGATTTTTCTCGACTGACTGACTGGCCATGAGGGGCGACTAGTAGGTGATGTGGACGCAAGGGGGAAGAGAGGGGAAGGGTTTCGTGAATATGCCATGTTTACTAATCTTTACACGGTCACTTATTACTCACTAATTGGCCAGGGCTGCTTCAGCAAGCTCAGAGGACCAGTTGTTACACGAGCGTGAGGTCACGTTTGAGGGATCCATAGGCAGACGTGCAGCTGTGTAAGACAGTTGGGAAGTCGACAACTGACGGAAGGGACGAATTCTTTGCCTGGCTCTAAAAAGACTCCAGGATGTTAGCTGAATTACTTTGTTGTGTGATGGTTTGGAGTTGTTTTCTGAAGAGGCTTAAGTACTTTGGGCAACATTTTGGGCTGTACATCTGCTCTGCACCACTTTTACATTAAAGAGCCTTTTTAGTGCTGCCTTGGCAATTCCCACTTCCCGACCTGGTGGAGATGGGCATGCACAGAATTTTGTAAGTCGCAAGTGACTGTCACTTTGAAACGGCTGTGTCAGAGTGGCTCATTTTCTTTTACCTCTCAAGTTTTCCTTTTAGGAACTGACTGCCTTTCTGAATGGGCTTTGGGATGAAATATAGTTTAAAGGATTTAAAATGTCCTCAATAGAAACATGTTTCTACTAAAGGAAGAATTACTTTCTCCCAGTGTAATTAAGAGCTTGCAGTTTTTCCCCAAGTTAGTTTCGGACTACAATATGAAAATACTCCTAAAACAATTTTGCTTCTGCCCACCAAAGTATTATGCCATTTCTAGAAAGTCCCAGAATGGTCTGTGTAGAAATCAATATGTATCAAATGTCAGTGTGTGACAGGTAGATAAATGTGAAGGGCTCTACTGTTTTTTCTGTGGAAGCCCTCACCGACCCAAAGGCTGGCAAGCTTCATTATGGGACTCCTCTTCACACTGATATTCGTTATTCTATTTTGCCATAAGGTCCTCTGTGACTTAATTTGGAGGAAGCTGCCCTTCCTTCGCCATAAGGATAGTTTCTTTTAAAATCAATGGGGACCCACTCACAGTGGTGGCTTTACACAGTCATAATAAAAAGGAACAAGCACAAGGAACTTTATGGAAAATCACTTTGGGTTTCTGGTTTGGAAAAATAGGCCCGGATTTCCTTGTTTCAAACATCTTTTTGGTTGCCAGAATACAGCCAGTCCAAGATCTGATTGGTATAGCGGGTGCATTCATTAGTGTTCCGAGACCATCAGATAACATCTACTTATGGGACACCCGGTGTGGTCAGCTGATATCAGCAGTGGAATTTGGGGGCAGGGAGCTGGGGTAAACTGCTAAATTGTCAAGGACTTGAGGAAGTATTCCTTGGCTACCTATTGACAACGGAGCAAAATTTTTGTCCCTCTGAATAATGTCATGTTGATAGTCTGCCCCTTGTTGCGTTCCTGTCTGTAGCCCCTTGTGCACTGTTACTCCACACTTACCCACTTCTACCGAATGTGACAGCCCAGCCAATATGTCTAAACAAAAAAATAATTTTTTTAAAGAATTGAACCTAAAGCTGTGTTCGCAATGCACGTTAAGAGCAAAGACGTGAATGAAATATGTTGCAAGTAAACCTGGTCTTGAGGCAGTGCTGACATGTTAGTGATTAATTGATTGCACTGATATTATTTTTGCACTTATTACATTTTAAAGTTTTGTTTAAATAGATACAATAAATAATTGGGAAATTATGCCTTGGGCCTTGAAGTTGAAAGCATTTAATTTCATATGTTCTTCCACAATCCTTGGCTAATATGGTTTGACTCCTACCTTTCACTGGCCAGAAGGGTCATACAGATCACACTGTGTCACATGCAGTGTCTGGACCGACTCATAACAAAGAGAAAAAAAAGAACACACACACATATATATATATATTACAGAGTAGCGGTCGCCACTCAGTAGTTATAGTTAGGACCTAGTTTCAATAGAAACAGTGTTTTTTTGCTTGCCTATATCTTTGGCGCCGCTTGATGAATCTTCACAAAATTTTCCCAAAAAATTAGACAGTCACGTGAGCTGTTGTCTGGAAAGTTTTGGGGTGATCTGTCAAGCAGGGTGCAAGATAAAGGGGGGGTGAAATTTAGAGTGTTTCTAATGTTAATACCCGTAGGAAAAATTGAACAGCGACAGCGCAAAAACCACTGGATGGAATTACACCAAATTTGTCAGAAAGGTAGCTCCTGGTCCAGAAAGAGCCCTTTTTAGGGTCGAACGCGCAAGCGCTCTAGCCTGTTGTAATCTCTCAGTGGGCTTTTAACCACGCTCACTCTTGCTATTCATACTCTGTTGTGCTTGTCTTAAATGCTTCATTTTTATTGGTGCATTTTGCAAATGTCCCTCCTTTGTGTGCTGAGTTCCCTCCCCAGGCATTTTAACTAAGTGAACATTTCTGTTGGCCATCACACTACGTCACGCTTCCTCCTGTTACAGTGTGTGATGGCCACTCCTTTAGTTTTTGGTTTGCCTTTCATCCCAGCTGCGATCCTTTCTAGACATTCACACAGGAGCCAATAACTCTCGCGCTCACACTCATGGCGGCAGTGGCACTTTGAATCGACTTACTTCTGTCAACTGTTTTACTTTTCATTTTCATTTCATGTGGCAAGAAAAGTCCAGTTAGAATTTACAACAGTAATAGCTCTAACTCGAGCAAACGCAAGACCCATTGCATTTCAAATGCTTGTTTGTCTTGTTTGTGTCTTGATAATCAGTCAAACAGTGCACAGTGAAGGGACATTTAGGTATCATAGGTGCTACCTAGATAACGTGCCATGAGATCTGTTACAATGCAGTTGGCATTGCACAGTATCTGCAAGTTAAGTGAGTACTGGATCTTCTTTGCTATGTAAGTGGCTGTGTTCTGTGTATCTGGTCAGTATGGGTTACAAATGATCTATGAGGTAAAGTATGCTCTGACTCCTCATACTATGGTTTGCATAAGTCTTTTCTATTTATTTTGATACCCTAACTCTGAATATCATCTCTCTTCTTCTTTGTGGGGCTGTTATATACATCCTCCTCACCATTGCTTAGAGTGCTGCCTTTATAAATGCTTGCATTGCATGTTGGGCATCCTTTTGCACGTTGCACCTGATTACCACCTGTTTCCATTTGGTGGTAACTTGTGAGTGTAGTTTGCTGTTTTTTCAAACCTCTGTGATTTTTATGCAATCATATCAGGTCCTCTAATTTTATATTTTTACATTTCCTTCTTCTCATATGTGAATTGGTGCCCAATTCTGGATCTGAGTTTGTAGTGCTGCAAACAATAAAGATTAGAATCCTGGGCTAAGATCCCCTTCCTTTCATGTCAACAAAGAGCAATTGTCATAGCCATACCAGAACTCTAAAAAGTCAGAAATCTCAGATTTCTAAGGAACAAGTGGAACACAATACATAGGTTTTAACAAAACACTAGCATTGGTGACAGTTAAATATTTGCGTGAAATGTAAGTGTGATCTATTTATGGTTTCAAATAACTTAATTTAAGAGTACATTTTTATAATAAGAAATTAAGGCGACAAGGGAGTCTTGCACCTGAAAGTGATCACCATGAATTCCGAGTCACAAAACTCAAAGGCTTCTACAGTTTGTTCTTCTATTGCATCTCAAGAATAGCCCAAGGCACTCTTCTGGCTTACATTTAAAATCCATCATCAAGGGCAAAATATCTCCCATTCAAAAAGTTAATAATAACTCTATTAATTAATTTTAGTTGATTTGAGATGAGTTTAATGTATACATCTGGAATACTGAATACCGAACAACCTTCCCACTTTTAAAAACAAGCTCAGAGAAACAAATGGTTCCCATTCAGAATAAAAAAAGCAAATATTGAATAATAAATTAAAATTGATATATGTATAATGATGGTTCCTATAATAATAAATGCCATCATGCCAATGCTTTAATAATAAAGGCAAGCATGCTGTTTGTACCTGTACCTTAAAAAAAAAATTATGTAGTAGAAATGTCTGTATTTAATCACTTCTCTTCTCCTAGCCTTTTACTTTTGAGCCATTTCCCAGCACTAGGATTGCTTTTCTGCTTGAATCTTATGTAAATGCTAAAATGCTATCTTCTGTTGTTTCAGGAAGGGCTGCTTCTTGTAAGTCATCTGCCTTGCATCACTCTATAATCAACAACCTTTGGCAAAGACAAAAGTTTGGCATTCACAACATATGTGATTTGCCAAATAAATTCACCAAATATATAAGAAAAAGTAAAAATAAAGGAGAGTCTGGGCAGCCCTGGTGCTATCCTTGGTACTGAAGTGCATGTCTTTCTGGTAGCTATGTTTTGTGACTCCTACTTTAGTAATAGAACTTCATGTTTACGATGGCAGAACTGCAGAGTGTGGGAGACTGAGTACAATCCACACCTGTAGTAACTGTCGGCCTAACTCCTGGCTAGCTCACAGTGCCTCACTCAACCTCCAAACTCACTGGGGTAAAAGGTGATTACAGCAACCTGCACATGACACTCTGATTCCCCAGAGAACCCTTTCATTCAGTTACTCATGCATGGCAAGGTGAGACACAAAAGATGCAAGAAAAGTTTTCAACATATTTATTGAAAGAATCACTAGCTAGAATATAAAGAGGGAGCTGCAATAATTAGGCAAATGAAACAAAGCAAGGTAACCAGCATTACAAACATGGTAAAGAGAATAAACAATTCAACCATGATGTATGTGGTTCTGGATGTTCGTTGAGGTTCCTACCTAACCCTATGTATATTTTGAGAGCATAGTGGTTGTAATCCTCTGGCTGGCACGATCTAAGGAATGAGTTTCAGACCCATACCTGGATAGAATTGCAGGAATCAGCTTGTCACGTAGATGCCAATTCTCTCAGGGAGCTATAAGATCAACACCAGCCAAACTGCATGTCATGCAGCATGCATACCTAGATAAAAGTGGCTGAAATGCACTCTGCCTTCCTTGGGTCAGTGTACTGTTTATATAATAAACCATACCACATTGGGAATACAGTTCTGATGTAATGCTGTGTCTGATGATAGAAGCTATTCCCTAAACAGGCAACACAAGTTAGCATATTGTGTGTCACGTTCCCTAGCCTTGGACAAAAAATATTGATTATATAAGGTGCAAGCACTGAATAAATGAGCAGTGTGTTTCTTGCTTTCCTAGAATGAAGGCAAACTGATAAAACATGTCAAATCTTTTCCTAAAAGCAGTCTTGCTAACATGAATACAATGTGAATGAAAACACAAGCTGTAAACCTAAGCTAAAACTGGAGTGACATGCCTGGGTCTAAAAAGGGTCCTCAATACAGCTATGCACATGTAATATGACAAAACGCTGTCATTTAAAAAATAAAATAGTCAATATTCATTCCCCCTTGCTTTATGCTGTTTTGGGTAGAAGCAAAATTTGAATGACACTTGAACAAAGAGACATGGCTGATATACCCCCCCATATGCATTAATATATGTAAGTATTTTCATTACAATTTTTTTGCAAAAGTTGAGACTGGAGACATAGCTAGACCTGTCTCAAGGGTAGATGCAAAAGAGACACTTCTGGTATGCTGCTTGGTGCTGGAATGAGAAAAGAAGCATTTTCATTGGGATAAAGATGTTCGGTTTGCAGCTTCATTCTCAGACTCTGTTTTCATATTCACTGACCCTCCAAGCCCCTCTAAACCTGACAAACCCTTTCTTATTTGTGAAAAAAATAATCATTTTTCAAGTTATCATGTTTAGCATTCACAAATGACATGTTTGTTCACCTTTTAAAATCCTAGGTCCAACTTAGTAGATGATGAGGGGAACAAGGAGCGGAGGAGGATGGGGATGAGGAAGAGGAGGCGGAAAAGCAAAAATGAAAAGGAGGAAGAAAAGAGAAAGTGGAGGAAGAAGAGAAAGAGGAGGGAAAAAAAAAGAAAAAAGTAATGAAGGAAGGGAAGGAGAAACAAGAAAAGGAGGAAGGGTAAGAATAATAAAATGTGGGAGGGACAGAAGGCAAAGAGGAGGTCATAAGTTAGAAAAACCAACAGAAAACCTCCTATTCAATCAGTTAAGCGATGCATGCACATGCGTACATGCAATTGTTAATTCTGTCAACCCAGCAACCCCACACCTAAATTCACTAATCTACTAATCAGTCAGAGGAAAGATTACCTATGGATCTGATTTGATGGACTTGGATGTTTTAAATTCTCTTACATTTCCTAAAATGAATAAATTCATTTGGATAACTGAGGGTATCTAATAATAACCTAAGCTCCTAGGTTAAATTTGCCATACAGTCATTTAAGTCTGAGCAAGGAATCATTAGGGCAACCAAACAGAATCCACCCTTAGCATACATCAGCTATTGACAATGTCATCACCTGTTATGCATTATTCAAGCATTTTACTTGGTTTAAAATGATAAAACATGTAACCGCAAATAATCATTTACTTTGATTTAGTTTGACCTGGATGAGAAAAAAATGAAGTAAATTAAGTAAAGTAAAAGTGATGCTGTCCAGGTGATGAATTGACACTATTTTGATGCATATGAAGTATGCTTAAAGTATTCTAAACATTTTAAAAATTGATTTAACGTAAAAAAAATAATGAAATGAGATTAATTGAAATTAGATATTTAAATAGAAAGGAACGACTCGTGTTAATCTGCCAAAAGGCAAGAGAAATGATAATTCAGTTGAAACATCAATCTTAAACCAGTATGTAGCAGAGTGAACTGGACCATTACTAGGAAAATTTCAAGGTATTTGTAAAAAAATGGCCTTCAAATTACATTTTGGTGGAAAAAAGAAACCACGTTTCTCAAAACGGTTGGTTGCAAAATATCGAGGATTTCTATACTTGTAAAATGTTGACACCACATAATCTCTTGACATTTTTCCTATTAATCTGGAGCACCATAAAATTTGCTGTCACTCCTGTCATCATAACTTGTGTGTACCTATGACGTTTCATATAATGTGTATTTTAACAGTTAACTAACATAAAGTGGTGCATTTAAAGTCAATACTAAAGGGCATTCATTATAGTGCTAGGAAAATCATATATTCAGTGTATTAACCTTATTAAATGAAATATCATAATTAAGTATAATTTTATAACTATTTTGAATGCATTTTCATTTAAAATGATAATTTATGTAATGTGTGCACTAATGCTGCTAGCGTAATGTTGAAAATCCACTTCTGTATCACATTTGTGTCCATATATTGCTAAAGTCTGCATTCATAGTAACTGTGTCATGCAATCCTGAATGGGAAAATGTGATTCACATTCTTACTAATCTAGAATTTAATATGTGCAGAGTATAATATGAAATTAAATGTTCATTAGTTTGAAATTAGCTTGACAGCACCGAAACCGCCCTCATCACCACCACCGATGATATCAGGACCATATTTGACAATGGTGAAACCGTGGCCCTCATCCTCCTGGACCTCTCGGTCGCCTTCGACACCGTCTGCCACCATACCCTGCGCACAGGCCTCAATGAAGCAGGGATACGCGACAGAGCCCTGGACTGGATCACCTTCTTCCTCACCAGCAGAACTCAGAGAGCCTGCCTCCCTCCGTTCCGCTCTGAAGCCACCAAGATCATCTGCGGCGTTCCCCCCGGGATCGTCCCTCAGCCCGGCCCTCTTTAACGTTTACATGGCTCTGCTCGCAAACGTCGTCTGATCTCACAACCTCAACATCGTCTCATATGCCGTTGACACCCAGCTGATCCTCTCCCTCACCAAGGACCCCGCCACAGCCAAAACCAACCTCCATGAAGGAATGAAGGCCATCTCCAAATGGATGAAGAACAGCTGGCTGAAACTGAATTCTGACAAAACTGAGGTCCTCATCCTTGGCTCCACCCCCTCCACCTGGGACGACTCCAGGTTGTCTGCCACACTGGGGATCGCAATGACACCCACCGACTACACATGCAACCTGGGATTCATCCTGGACTCATCGCTATCAATGGCCCAGCAAGTTAACGCATCTCATCCTCCTGCTTTAACACCCTCTGCATGCTTCAGGAGTTCTACAAATGGATCCCCACCGAAACCAGAAGGACGGTCACCCAAGCCCTCGTAAGCAGCAGACTACGGCAACACCCTCTATGCAGGAACCACCGCCAAGCTCCAGAAAAGACTGCAATGCATACAGAACGCCTCCGCACGCCTCATCCTGGACATCCCCTGCCACAGCCATATCAGAGCCCACCTGAGAGTCCTGCACTGGCTCCCCGTCAACAAGAGAATCACGTTCAAATTCTTCATCCACGCTCAAAAGGCACTGCACAACACCGGACCAGAATACCTCAACAGACGGCTCTCTCCTTCTACACCCCAACCTGGCAGGTTTGCCACGCTGACCTTGCCCTCGCCTCCATCCCACGTATCCACAGAAAGACTGCTGGTGGCAGATCATTCTCCCACCTCACCGCCAAGATGTTGAACACTCTTCCTATCCACCTGCGACAGACGCAGGGCCTACTAACCTTCAGGAGACACATCAAGACTTGGCTGTTTGAGCAGTAGCAACCCCTCCCAGCGCCTTGAGACCCTCATGGGTGAGTAGTGCACTTTACAAATGCTTTGATTGATTGATTGACTAGGCCTGAATTTCATTAACATAAGAATCTGTGTTTCATTTTTGTTAACGTCATTTTCATTGCAGGCAGTGCTTTAAATGGGCCGGTACTGTCCGGTACTGAGTACCGGCACTTTTTTATTTTGAGAGGGAGAGTACCGGCACATCTCAGGAAAAACGTAATACTTTTAATTGGAGAGTACCGGCACTTCTAGGAAACAAGCAGGTACTCTGCCACAGAGTACCTGCACTTTCATTTTTCCATTTCAAGCACTGATTGCAGGTGCATTCTCATGAAATGTTATTTTGGATATACATGTGCTATTGTTTTACTAATGGAAAGTCTGAGAAAAGGGCATTGAATATGGATCATTGGGAGCTCCAGAATGAAATGACAGTTCTTTATTCATACATGTTGCAAAAGATGTCCAGAGGACCAAGGATAGCAGCGTTCTCAGGACTACTGTGGGAAGCTGCAGGTGATGTTACAAGTTGCACTGTGGGACAGGAGAATACAGTGGAGCTGCAGTGGTGTGATGAAAAAGGTGTTGCCAGAATGAGTTTGTGCTATTAACTAGGGCTTTTACTAATTGATTGTAGAGCAGATTCCTTTTGGACTTTGAGAGGTAAAGAACTCTGACGTTCCCCTCTGACTCATGCTTTGCTTAGTGTGGCTTAGGCTTACACTTAACTCTCTCTAAGAAGACTTTTGACTGAGCTTCTAAAATGCTAACACCTTCCTCTTCATTTTTCCAAATCCTTTTTGTCTTATCTTTGCTCCTTACTTTTCATCCTTGTGTTTTCTAGTTAGATTTTCCTTTTTCAATAATATTCAATTTTTAGGTGATTTCCTCTAACTGCCCATAGTTTAACTTAGCTAGATGCTTTTAAATTTCACTCATGTATTATAGAAAAGGCTACTATTCATTTTCAAAGCACCAAACATTGTTGCTGATATTGTGCATCATGCTTACTGGATTTCTGGTTTGTCTTATGCTAATGTGTCTAAATTTCCTTAGAAGATTTGGTTACCCAATTGTTAGTCAGTATCTGTGTATCAGGTTTTTGAGATTTGTTTACATTAACTTGAGTGTTAGTTTGTAATAAAACCCCTTAACTTTGGGTCCTTATTGTTTGGCCGAATTAGTTACTCTGTAAATGGAAGGTTGATTGATTGTTACCTGACTCCCTAGTGAAACCCTATGCATGGATCCAAAGATTCATCATCCTCAAAATTAGAACATACAAAATGCTCAATCACAGCTAGTAGCAAAGGACGGTTTGGTCCTCAGGGAGTTAGAGATAGGGAATTACGGTGTCCCATTGTAAAATTGCCCAGACACAGCCAAAATTCTAACCCTATGACTTGTTTGGAGGATTAATGGAGTTGCAGAGTCATTCCAACTCAGCGGATGTGTGAGTATGAAAAGGGCTGCACTTTGCATTGCGTATGCTTAGATTCCAGTGATTTGATGATTGTGAAGTGTTTTGCAGAAACACTTGAAGTTGTTGTGTGAATTTGACGCTTATTGCAAAGAAGGTGAGATGGTTATCAGGTCCCACGTGGCCTAAAATCCCGGGATAGATGAAAGTGTAGAAAACACGTTATGATTTTTGTCTGCTGTGTTAGCGGTACTGTTCGTGAGGCGTCATCAACAATACCATCAGTAAAGGACCTTCTTTTGTGTGATTGTGAGAGGTTGGTATAGTGAACCTCAAGTGCACAGTTGTTGTTGAAAAATCACTTGCATTGCTTTTGCATTTAGGTTTCAGTGGGAGAGTAATTGTGAGAGAAATTGTAAAGGAGGGTAAGCTGCTGCCAGGAGTGAGACTGATGCCACATTGTGCCATGCTGGTATAGGTCGGTTGATGTAAAGCCAAGCTTGTACTGGTGAACTACATCACAGAAAGTTGCAATGGTATTGTTTGTCAAACCCTGAACAGAGGAGGGAAATGTCCTCAACCACGCATCGAAAACAAGTGGACGATTCCCAAGCAAGCATAAACATGCTTGCCTAAACAACACATGGCTGTTTCTGTGCCTTAACCATGCATGTGCTGAATTAACCATATGTGTGGTTAAGGCACAGATACAACCATGCTTTGTTCAGAAGAGGATGCGATAAGGTTAGTGGGGCTGTGACAGGGGTGGGGGTGGATTAAGGGATTGGGGTGGGTGGGGGGTTGGAGTGAGCTATTTTTTATAAGGGGCTGGGGTTGGGAGCTTGGGTATTTTTTTAGGGAATTAGGGTGGTGGTTGGGCTAGGGGCAGGAATGACACAGCGAGGTGAGTGGGGATGGGGCAGGGGTGGGGGGTGGATTAAGGGATTGCGGTGGGTGGGGAGCTAGGGGTGGGCTATTTTTTAAGGGGTGGGCAGGGGTTTGGATTTTTTTAAAGGAATTGGGGTGAGGGTGTTGGGCTAGGGGCGGGAGTGACATGATGCAGTGAGTGGGGCTGGGGCAGCAGTGGGGGTAGATTAAGGGATTGGGGTGGGTGGGGGGCTGGGGGTGCGGGTGGCCTATTTTGTCTTAGGGGCGAGGGTAGGGGGTTTGGGTATTTTTTTATTTAGGGTGGGATAATTTATTTTTAAAGGGCTGGGGGAAGGTGTATGGAAGGAGGGCGTCAGGAAAACTATTGCCAGCATTGTTAAGGTCTTCCCTCAGCAAAAACGATTCCCCTTTTCCTTGTACCCACATTGGTTTCCAGCGGTGTCCTCACTCCTGACGGCTCTTGCGTAAGCTCTTCTTAGAACTAGCTTGTTCAGGTTTAACTGCCACTCAAGTTGGTGGCCGCAAATCCTTGTGAGGTCAGCGCTCTAGTGTTTCTACCTTAGTCTCGTGCTGAAGCTTCCCTCTAGCTGTTTCACTCTGGGAGCCCTGCACTTCAACTGTTATCCTGAGGGGAATGAGCAGTGTTCCTGAGGCGCTTCGTTTCATAGAGAATTCTTCCAGTTTTGAGTAATTATTTCTTTTTCTTGTTATGGTGTGACACCAGCTACTTTTTCCCATTTGAAGCAGCTGAATTTTTTCCTTCTTCCAACAAGTGGCTATCGGCTTTCTGAGGCGAATTTGTTTTGGCTTAACAGAACTTCAAGCAACTGCAGTAAGGAATCCTTTTGTATGATTTCCAGACTTGCCAATATATATATGTACATATATATTCAAGAACTCTTTGGTTTGGAGGCTTGTCAGTCTTAGAGACAAACCTCAGTGCTCAGACTAATTCCTAGAGACTGTGACTGTGATTGAGAAAACTGAACCTTGAGAAGGAGTTTTCGTTTCCAGTAAAAGACATTAGTAGTTTGTATATTTGTTAACTTTTGAACTGTTCTCCAGAGAACCTTGGAAACCTCTGACTCCTGGAGAAAAGAATACATTTAGTTAATATGCTTATAGAGAGGCTAGTCTCTCCAAAGATCCAGGTTAGGAGAACAATAGAATTGGGTGAATGTGAAAGGTTGAATAGTTGAATGCACAATAGGAATGTACTTATCTATGCTCTTATCACCTGACTGCAGGTCCTTCCTTTAAAGAAATCCCAATAAGAAGAAAGGTGCAGGTTTTCAGACACACACACTGAACATCCTATCTTCAAGTGGGAAACACAGACTGGAACTGGATCTGGAGGCGGTCTCTCTTTTTCTATTCCCATTCCCCTTTCCCCCTAGAGGATGCAGGGTTCAGATAATCAGTTAAAGTCTGAGCATGCATCTGTTGGAGGGAGTTGGGTAAAAGGCATCTGCTCCTGTGGAAGTTTGATTTAACAGGTAATCTTCTGACACGGGGGAGGGAAGAGAGAAGAGGAGGAAGGATCGGGAGAGGATGCAGTGAGGTAAGTGGGGTTGGGGCAAGGTTGGTGGGTAGTTTTTAGCAGTGGAGGTGGATTTAGGGCTTAGGGTGGGTGGGGGGTGTCGGGGTACTTTAGCTTTAGTTTTTAGGGGTGGGGTTCGGGGTAAATTAGTTCTTAGGGGCTGAAGTGGGGGGTTGGGATAGTTTTATTTTTTTAGGGCTTAAGGTGGGTGGGGTTGTCGGGGTAGTTTATTCATTAGAGGCAAGGTTTTAGGGCTCAGGGCGGGTGTGGTATGTTGTGGTAGTTTAGTTTTTAGGGGAGGGGTTCGGGGTAGTTTTTTATTTTAGGGCTCAGGGCAGGTCGGTGGGGGTTGGGATCGTTTTTTTTTAGGTTTAGGGGGGGTGGGTGTGTCAGCGTTCTTTATTTTATAGGGGTGAGGGTGTGGGTGTTGGGATAGTTTTTTTAGGGGGGTAGGGTATTAGGGGTGGGGGTAGTTTTGGGCCTCAGGGCAGGTGGGGGATGTTATGATAGTACCACGCATGCCATTTGCATGCATTTTGCATGCCGTTTCCAAACATGCCCTTGCTGGGCATGCTTTTACAATGAACTTTTGTTGTAAAGGCATGCATGGTAAAGGCACGCATGGAAACAATGCGGTCGTTGTTCCGACCATGTTGATAAGGCATGCGTGGTTCCAGCATGTGTGTCTCCATCATACAACCAACAGAAGATTGTGGGTGAAGAATTGCTTCCTGATTGTAAATGAAAAGGTATTGTGAAAACATGGAACTTGATTAGAAAAATGCAATTCTTTAAAGCTTTGCAAAGTCTGATGAAGAGAGCTGTGTTTATACTAGTCAGAGAATGAGTGGAGGTTCCTCCCGAAGGCACTTCATGTAATTTTATGGGCTTCACACATGTCTTTGACTTGAACAATAGCACAAGATCACTGAAAAAGTGGGTGCACTGACATTTACATGTTATAGAACACATAACCTGAAGATTATTGAGAATTTGAGGCGAATATTGTACAAGATGAAACACCCTCCTAGACCTGCACAATCTGAGGCATTTAATGCTTAGGAGCACACGGCACAACAGAGAGAGAAAGAGAAACTTAAGGGAAGGGTCAGGAAAGTGATGCAAACTTGTGCAGATGCTAGATGGGACAATCAACAACAAGCTTGTAAAACAGACATAATTGAAGGAACTAGACTACATCCAGCCTTGACTAGTGAATAAGAGAAAAAGGCTAACCCAAAAGAAAACAAAAAGAAAGAAGTGACAAAAGAAGCATAGAATAAAGGCAATAACATTGACTGTGATTTGGATGATGATTTTATAAATGAGTTGTTGTTGAATCATCAACCACCTTATTACGTGGTCCAAGAAGGTGGGGTAACTGAGACAATGGAAAGTGAGAACTTTGATGTACCTATTGAGCCAGCAGAGACAAATTCAAATCAGGCAGGAGGGAATTTAGGGATGACAATCCCTCAGAGCCCAAATGCTTTATCTACTCCAGTCGTATTGATAGTTCCTGTGACAATCGGTCCTGTTGTTTCACTTTATGGTTCAGGAGCAACAGGGAGTAACTTACATACATTGGCCGTTCCTACTGTTCAGGTAGACAGGAGAGTCCCGAACAATAATAATTCAGGGAATTCAAAAATGAGGGGACGTACTTCGGTTCTGAGACATATAAACCTGCATGCATTGTAGACCCAGATCTAATGATAAGGCAGACAGTATTTTCACCTGATGCGTGTTTCCTCAGTGATCCCCACCATTTTTCGTACCCAGATCAATCCCTATTCCAAATGCTGGCTGTAGTACTCCTAATAGAAGAATATTTTTGAACATGCCAGATTCTGCAATGTCTATTGCAAATACTCCAGATCATACAAATCTGAACACTTCCTGAGGAAAGATATTATTAAATACTCCAGCAGAAATACAGGGTCTTAGTGCACACGAATAAGATGATTGGTTTAAGGGTATTGATGCTCCAAATTAGGTTGCAAATTTAGGATACAGTGGAAGGACATTTCAAACCCCAGCGAGACAAATGACACTAGATGTATCTAAACTGAAATTGGAATTAAATGAAACAATATTGAGAACTCTTGATTTAGCCCAATTAGCCCGGAGATATGAAATTGATTTGGATAAGTCCAAGGCATTACAGAGAAGCTACATCTTGAGTTTTAGTGATTGAGATATTACAAACATGAAACCTCCAGCAATGAGTTTACAGATCAGGAATTGATTAGTTAGAGATGCCGCTGACAGGAGCATATGAGGATGAAGAAGATGTCCAGATGTTTCCAATGAGAGAAGTTCAAGGTGGAGGTTATGTTCAGGTGCCCTGGAGTAGGAGTGATATTGCGTCATTCACAAATGATTTCCCAAATTCGAGAGAGAAGCATATGGAATAGTACAGACAGGCTGAGTGATTTATGAAACTTTAAAAAATTCTGTTTGGAAGATTTTAACACTTTGTTCAACATTGTTGTTTCAAGTGATGTGTGGGTTGAATGGAAAGGTTCTGTTGATTGGCCTGACAAGGAACCTATGAGCCACCCAGCGACGAAAGCTCCAATTCCAATAGTGATAAAGAAGTATCATCAGGTGACGCAATTCTTGAAATAAAAAGTGTCTCCTAAAGACATTTTTTGGGTTAAGATTGATAGAAAGACCCAAGAGTCCAAAGAGTTGATACACACCTATTATGCGAGATTGTTGCAAGCGTTTAAACAGTACAGCGGTACAGAGACTATTGATTTGAAAGTCATGGGACATTCTGAGCCCAATTGACACAAGTAAACTTAGACGTTTGTTCTAAACTTAGACCAAATATCTACGTTTACAACCTTGGGAATTCACAAAGGGCATTTACTAGTAGTATCTTTAGGTCCACACTCCGGGCAGCAATCTGTCCTAAGTGAGGGCCTAAAGATACTACTCGTAAATGCCCTTTGAGAATTCCCAAAGTCGTAAACTTAGACCTTTGCTTTATGTTTAGACCAAATGCCTAAGTTTACCTTTGTGAATTGGGCACTTTGTGTTCAGATTTGTGCAGGGATTGAACCCAGAAGTTAGATCAATGATTCAGCAGCATTTGATTTGTTGGCAGCGTAAACCAATTGATTAGATTTTGAAATATAATAAATATTGCAGCGATGAACTGGAAATGAAACAGAAGAAGTTGAAAGAGAAGTTGATGGTAGCACCAATGACAGCTGCACACAGAAGTCAGAATCCATAGTTTGCACGGAATGTCAGGACTATGCAAGTAGTGTATCAGCAGAGAGTTCAAATGGTGCCAAGAGGTAATGGATTTCAACAGCAGATTAGACAATAAGGTGTTCCAATAGACCCAAATACATGAGAGGATGTGATGACTTTGAAAATAGCTAATCTGTGTCAGGTGTGCAGCAAGGTGGGCTATTGGAATAGGGAATTTAATTTCAAACTGAATAATGCAATTAGTGAGAATCAGGTACAGAGTGGGGGATTTGTGCAGTCTCAAGGAGCCGATCGGGTTCAGTCACAGTAAGTGCAGAGACAACAAATGCAAAATTTTAATGTACTCCAAGGTCAATAGATGCAGATTTGAAGAACTCCAATGCCACAGCAAAAAGCAAATGGTCCAATTTGAACCAAGCCCTAAATACAAATACCAATCATATGTGAATCAGTACCCCTTGATCCTGATAGACGAAGATTACATTTCTGATCAATCCCAATGATGGTGCCTGAGAGTGGAGAAGGAATGCATGCTTGGCGCATCCTTAAAGGCAGACCAAAGTGGTCCATGGCGAGGTGACTGGACACCACGTGTCATTTCTATTGGACATTGGTGCTACTCACTCTAATGTGAGAACAGCAGAGGCTCTCATTCTACCCCTGTTGGGAAGAAGAGTCCAAGTTGTAGGTTTTGTGAATAAAGAATTGACAAGCCCCATCACAGAAGCTTTACCTGTAAGGATATGGTCATTTGAAGAGGATCATGGATTTGTGGCGTGTGATTCTAGTCCTGTGAATTTGCTTTAGTGCGATCATTTATGTACATTGAATTGCTCCATCTATTGCACACCGAGGGGCAAAGAGATACAGACTCATGATGAAGCACTGGAAGTTAAAATTGTGAATCACACCCAGTTGTCATATAGTTTCCCATGCTGACAAGTGATGATTTACCTGTTGACCTGAGGGATACAGCACTACCTGAAATTTGTGACTTTCCAGGGAAAGACATAAGTCTTATCAAAGATGTTGAGCCTGGATAACACAAAGTCAAATGCTGAGTACCCAAAAAATTTGCAATACACATGCCCCCAAATAATTGAAGGGATTACTCCAGTGATTCAATCTATGATTGGTCAAGGAATAATAAAAGAAACTATGGGAAGTCAATGGAACTTACCTATCATGGGACTGTGGAAGCCAAACAGAAAATACTGCATTATCCAAGATCCAAAGAAGGATAAATGCAATTGTAGTTCCTTGTTGTCTTGTGGTACCGAATCCAGTTGTGATTTTGTTTCAGATTCCACATGAGGTGAAGTGGTTCGCCATGATCGACCTTTGGCAAGCATTTTCTCCATACTGTTGCATGAGTAAAATCAATTCCTGTTTACATTTCAGTATGCCAGTCGTGTTTTGGCATGGTGACAAGTCCGACAGCAGTATACTGAGTGCCCATCAATCTTCAATCATGTTCTGAAAAAGAATCTGGAGACCTTTGAGATACCCTATCATTCAGTTCTGATACAATATATTGATGACCTATAGGTGGTGTCAAACACTTGAGATGCTTGCAGACAAGACACAATTGCCCTATTGAGCCACTTAGCTGAGAATGGGTATAAAGTATCCCTGACCAAATTAAAGTATGGTAAGAGGGAAGTCTTATACCTTGGACATCACATTGAGAAAGGTGCAAGGAAGGTGTCTCAAGAGAGAATTTCAGCGATGTAGAAAATTAATCTACCAATAACCCAGAAAGAAGTCAGGATGTTCTTCGGAATGGTGGGCTACTGTCGTCAGTGGATTCCCAACTTTTTCCTTTTGGCCAAGCCTTTACAGAGCCTGACATACAATGAGGCATATGATCTGGTACCATTGGATGAAACTTGAATTCATGCCTTCTCAGAGCTGAGAGAAAGTCTCTGTCTTGCCCCAGCGCTGGGAATGCCTGATTACAACAAATGTTTTACTTTGTATTGCAGTGAGTGCTAATTCAGTTACATAGAAACACTCACAGATCTGTTGCTTATTTTTCAGACACATTTGACCCAGTAGCGTTGCCCGCCTGTCTGAAGGCCGTGGTCACCAAGGGTGTCAACATCGAACAGTGCAAGAGCATTGTCATGTGTCATCCTCTGAATGTTTTTGGGCCTGATTTAGATTTCAGTGGATGGGTTACTCCATCACAACAGTGACAGATATCCTATACACCAAAATGTAAATCCCATAGGAAATAATGGGATTTATATTTCAGCAGATGGGATATCCATTACCTTTGTGAGGGAGTAACCCATCCACCCAAATTTAAATCAGCCCCTTTTTTCCTAATTCAGTGGAATTTTGTTGAATCGCACCAAAACTCAGCACCTCATCAGTAGCAGATTGACCTTTTATAAGTAGGTCATCCAAGCTGCCCGAACATTAATTTGATACAATGTACAACACTGCCTCCTGTCAATTTGTTGCCATTGTCTGTAAATGATGAGAATGTTGACAATAAGATCGAGCATGACTGTCTAGTTGTCACTGAACTTTGCACCAAGCCGAAACCTGCCATGCAAGATTGGCTACTTTGTGAAACAAACTATGTAATCTTTGTTGATGGCTCTTACTTGAAAGACCATGAAGGAAACCTGAGAGCTGCCAATGCAGTCTGTACTGTCCCAGTTGTGGTTGAAGCTTCATGGCTTCAAGGAGTCTTTTCAGCACAAGTGGCTGAATTGATTGCCCTTGCGAGAACATGCTGTGTTTCAGACTAGCTGAAGGTAACCATTTGTACCAATAAGCAGTATGGCTTTGGTGCCCTCCCTGACTTTGGACAGTTATGGTCCCACAGTGGGTTTATGACCTCCTTTGGCTCTCCTATAAGGAATGGTGAGAGGGTCTATAAGTTAGGGAAAGCATGACAGTTGCCTGCCCAGATTGTGGTTCTGAAGGGTTCAGCACACCACAAATGAACCAACTATGTGACTGTGGGAAATAATTATGCAGATGAAGTAAGAAGATCTTGTGCTTTGAATGCTTGTGTGTTTAATGGTGAGTACTAGGACGAGGGAACAGATGAGACAAATTGCAATCTCTTTCTAGCTGCAGCAGATGCATGGGAAGAAGTTAATAGGTTGTAGTAAGAAGTGTCTGAAGCAGAACAGCAGGGTTGAGCTAGAGCAGGCTGTGTCAAAAGAGATGAGAATGATGTTTGGGTTTCAAATGATGGAAGACCTGTATTGCCAGATAGCCTGTTAGCATCTATGATGAAACATTCTCACAGTCCAGCTCATGTGGGACGTGACTCAATGGTGAGATTGTTTTGACAGATATGGTTCAACCTCAGATTTAGGCTGATGGCAGAAGCATTGTGTCACAGGTGTATTAAATGTCAACAGATGAATGTAAGCAAATTAACTGCAGAAATACTGAGGCACATGTGCGGTTCAGGAGGACCTTTCTCTACAATGCTGTTAAAATTGCCTGGATCCAATGGACTGGGATCGTTCTCAGTTGTTGTATGCATTTACCTCGTTGGGTTGAAGCTTACTTGACTAGGAGGAATAACAGCCTCACAGTAGCGAAGTTGTTGTTAAGTGACCTCATACCACATTTCGGCTTCCCAACTTCTTTGGAGTCAGACTGATGGACTCATTTCAATGATGAGGTCCTGAAATTACTATTTGCAGCATTACAAGTGGGGCAGAGACTGCATTGCAGCTACAGGCCAGAGGATTTTGGTCTTTTTGAGCAAATAAATGGAACTCTGAAATCCAGATTGGCTAAAGTATGTGCTACCACTTCTTTGAAATAGCCTGATGCATTGCCTCTTGTGTTGATGAGTCTTCGCAGTATTCCAGATAGGAGGACAGGACTGTAACCCCATTAATTCCTAATGGGGCATGCCATGAGATTACCAGTAGTGTGTGCAAATGCACTTGTGAATTTACAGATGACATGGTTCTTGATTACTGCAAAGGACTGGCTGATGTGGTGCATTCTGTGTCTCATAAGGTTGGAGAGGCTACAGCTCAGCCCTAACATAAACAATGCCATGACCTCAGCCCCGGAGACTGTATCATGGTGAAAAAGCATGTGCGTAAGTCATGTTTGGAGCCTCGGTGGAATGGGCCTTTCCAGGTGATATTGGCCACAATGACTGCTGTGAAGTGTGAAGGTCTCTCCGACTGTGTACATGCAGTGCACACTTATAGAGACTGTGTCCCCTTGATGATACAACAGCACCTGTCCCTGAAGTGCTGGTTACAATGAGATGAAGGGAGCAAGTTAGTAATACTGTTAGGGATGAGCAAGAAACTGATACAGCACATGTTCAGGATGAGGGGAGTGGGGTCTGGGTGACTCAACAGGCTGAAGCCAATACAGGAGGGTCAAGATGAGATGTTGACTGCGCAAAACTCAGATGCTGATGAAGGATCTAGTGCTATAGCAAAACGAGTTGTGCCTGGAGACCAGTGGCCAAGGGAACTGACTGTGCCTGAAGCTTGAGTTCCACAAACTATTCTGGAAGAGACTTAGGTGTCTGGTCAAAGTGACAGTGATGATGAAGGACCAGTAGTTTGGAGATCAAACAGAGCAAGGGTACCTTGAAAGAGGTACACCTCACCTGAGCAGACATATGTTGCTGCAGAAGACTGAAAGAGAGAATTTGGAAGCTTTTGTTTTACCAGTTGACGCCCAGGTGAGCATCTTTGAACTGAACGTCAAGGCAGAAATGAGCTTTGAAATTGCATTGCCATTTTTGGCTTATGGTGTTACTTGCAGCTTACCGGCAAGCATCCTGTATGAACAAGAACACTTTCAATGTTATCATTCATCCTATGATTTGATCTTTTTAGATGTTCCTAATCTAAACCACTTGATGAAGAGTGCCAAAACAAAGAACATGGAGAGAGTTTGAGGATTATTTGTGCCTACCACAACAATTGATACAGTTTATGCCTATTGAAAGAACTTAACATGTGCCTTGACACAAGTTAAAAAGGATTTAATGAATCTAGCTGAAGACAGGAGAGGAGGGATGAAAAAGAACACACTGAAGGGTATAGTGGTCCAGAATTAGGAAGCTAAGAAGAAGCACACTAGCACGCTCAGATGCAGGAAACCAAGCTGCCTTGATACTAGATTTGAAACACAAAGGGAAATTATGCCTATTTAGAGTGCAGTCAACAACTGACATAAAGTTTATGGGAAAGAGTGAGTGTGAACAAGTATTTGAATTTAAGAACAGTTGGACGTTTATGTTATCTGGATGAGATCCTCCTCCACCTGGAGTATGTTTCATTTGTGGAGATCAAGCCTATCTTAAGTTGCCTAAATGTTGACATGAGATATGCTATTTAGGCATAGTTTTTCCATAGATTTATCATACGGAACATTTTGATGATCATGTATGGGAAACCAAAGCAAACCTATAAGCTAAGAGCGATGCTACTGATTCATAGACTGTAGGAGCTACTTTTGGTGCAGTGATTCTATCTGTAAGAGTGATTCTGAATATATTCTCAAAATAACAAAGTTGTGAACAATTGCATATAGGTTGTCCACTTGTAACACAGGTGCCTTATTACTAGATGATACTGAAATGGTTGCCATAAGGTCATAGTTTTGCAAAACAGACTTGCGTTAGACATACTTCTTGTGAAGAAGGGCAGTGTCTGCCAATTGTTACAATTTCAACAATGTTGCACTTACATCCCTGATAGCAGTAAGGAATTGAAGAAATACATTAAGAACATTACTGGTTTCAAAGAAGATGTACAGGAGTTAGAGGCAACAAGTGCATGGGAAGCTGTAGGTGGATCTTCAGCTGTCCGAAAATGGTTTGGAAGCCTAGGGAGTGGAGTAATTGGTAGCATCTTTAGACCTTTGCTCATATTTGCCCTTTATGGATTAGTCATATTTGGATTTTACAAGGTGTCCAAGAGACTGCAGAGGAAGAAAGGAGATAAGGGGAGAAACGCAGAAATATAAACCAGATAGAGGAATCCAGAAGATCTTTCCTGGATTGGCATCAGAGATTTTGATTTGTCTCTCTGATAAAATACTACAGTTTAATGTGATGGCTTGATTCGCCACCAGAGGAGCAGCTCAGAATTTGCTGCCACTCCTGATGCCATAATCATAACCTATGTCTACCCATGATGTTTCATATAATGTGTGTTTTAACAGTTCACTAACACAAAATGGTGCACTTAAGGCCAATAATAAAGTGCATTCACTGTAATGCCAGGAAAACATGTATTTAATGAATTAACATTAGTAAATGGAATGTAAAAATTGAGCAAATTTGTATAACTAGTTTGAATGTATTTGGATTTAAAACAACAAATATTTAAGTAATATGTGCACTAATGTTTGAAGTCTAATGCTAAAAATGCACTACTGTCTCACTTTTGTGTTCTATATTGGTAAAGTCTGAATCCATATTAACTGTATCATACAATTTTGATTAAAAAATGTGATTCCCATTCTTATTAATGTAGAATTTAATATTTACAAAGTATAATGTGAAAATAAATGTGCATTAGCTTGACATTAACTTGACTAGACCTGAATTTCATTAACATGAGAAACTGTTTTTCATGTTTGCTAACATTTAATTTTCATTGCAGCTGCCTTCTCATGAAATGTTAGTTTGGAAATAGATGAGCTATTGTTTTACTAATAGAGAGTCTGAGAAAAACTTGTTGAATATGGAACATTGGGAGCTGAAGAGTGACACGACAATCCCTTATTCATACATGTTGCAAAAGATGTCCAGAGGACCAAGGACAGCAGCATTCTTAGAACTGCTGTGTGAAGCTGCACGTGATGCTACAAGTTGCACCCTGGGACAGGAGAATACAATGGAGCTGTAGTGGTGTGATGAAGAAGACATTGTCTGACTGATTCTGTGCTATTAATTATGGCTTTCACTAATTGATTGTAAAGCAAATTGTTTTGGACTTTGAGCAGTTTAGACCGCTGACATTCGCCTCTGCCACATGCTTTGCTGAGTGTGGCTTAGGCATACACTTAACACTCTCTAAGAAGACTCTTGACTAAGCTTCTGAAATGCTGACAACTTCCTCTTAGTAAGGAAGTAAGTTTTAAAAAATGCTTTATTTCGGTCACAGACCATAACCTATAACACAATAAACACAAACAACAGTCATCCAAAGGTGCATAAAATTGACAGACACATATAATTCTACGAGGTGCATAAAGGTAAAAACAGCAGACACTCCTACCTAAATACAAATAGCACAACACACCTACAACTAAAGGCCATCCTAGTAAAATAGATAAGGATGCCTTTGCACTGCTATAAAAAAGCTAATCACAATGGGCACCAAGAATGTGCACATGTTCTTGAAACAAATAATATGATCCTCTATGCATTACCAAAATCCTATAAAAGATACAATCTTCCATTACAGAGAAAGGCCCAGCCATTTCCTAATCACACCCATGGCAAGTAAATATCTGCTTAAGCAGAATACCATCAAACGACTTGTATCGGTCCTCATAATATGAAACGCTGGTAGATAATGTTGAAAACCCAGATTACAACAGTAATGTTTTAAATATTTTGTTCTGGGAAGAGAATACAGTGAGTAACTAAATAGAACATGTTCAATGTTTTCCACATGATCAGAGCGTATAGAACACATTTTGTTACCATTGTTGGCAATGTTTTCCTTATTTCATTTGTAGGTATATCTATTAAGTGTTAGAGTGCTGTGTTAAAACGTTTGTGGACAAACACCTTCCAGTAAGGCTACTACTATTAGCATCACACTGGTAGTTAGAATTGATATATCCCAAAAGTTTATTTTTCAGAACAATCTTCACAGAGGTATTGCTAGAGGATGGGGTTAATCCACACCACACCCATCCCCAGATTATGAAGCCAATATTTAATGTGGGATATCCAAGAAGTGGCCACATTCTTGTTCAACATAATCAAACAGCTCAGTTCTGGGTTGACCAAATTCTGATCCAGTAAAGTAAAGGTCTTGGAGTTGATAGGTCTCCAATCCAGTTTAGAGCTAGATCAAAATATATAGGTGCAAGTGGTGTAGATATACAGGTATAAGTGTTGTAGATTGTGGTAAGGAAAGAAGTGATCTTATAAAGTGAAGATAAGGCGTTAGAAGGTGCCACCCCCAAAACTCCAGGCACATAGAGAGTAGCTGACTGAACTGCAAATTTGTAAACTTTCACTGCAGGAGAAACTGCCCTCTGATTGGAGACCCTAGGCATTCTCCCATTAGCGTTTGCTTCATGGACAATAGTTCCCTTACATTTCTCAATGTGAGCGTACCATGATAAAGAACTACTAATTCTTATACCAAAATAGTAAAAAAAAATGACTTCCTTAAATATCATGCACCCTAATGACAGGTTCCTCCCGAAAGATCTGTGGTTCCTAACAGTCATAAACTTGGGCTTAGTGACATTGATCTCAAGCCCTCTTTGGTGGCAAAAGTCCCGGAATTTGTTTAAAAGATTTTGGATTACAACTGGGTTCCTTGATAATAGCAGAGTATCATCTGCAAACAAAAAACAAGGCATAGATATACCACCAAGCTTACGGGAATCATGGGTACAATCATAAAGATGCCCAAACACATCAGTAATAAACAAAGAAAAAAGGGTGGGTGTGAGGACACATCTGTGCCGCACCCTGCCTGTGACTTTTATACTCTCTGTTTGCTCCCCATCCTTTCCCCGTAGTACTTGGGCAAAGTTGTCCTCATGCAACTTTGTTAGGATCCCTACAAGATGTGGAGGGGTCCCCACTGACCTGAGACATCCCTCTTCATTTTTCCAGATCCTTTTGTCTTATTTGTGTTCATTACTTTTGCTTAGGCCAAACCTCACAACTCGTTATGCAGTTGTTTTTACTGCTAGGTCCATGGTAGTTAGACCATCACTGTGAGTTTGGTGGTTTCATGACCATCAAACTCATAATGAGGGCCTGAGTGTCTGTTTTAATGCAGACAATATTTTTTAAAAAGCATCATTTTGAATGTGTATTAAGTCCAGTTCACAAAGTGCTAAATATCATGGCCCATATATATAAGCAGCATGCGCAGCCGGTGCGTCACTTTTAGTGGAACACCTGTGGCACAGGCTGCTGACTCATAACTACAAGGCCACGCAAAGCCACCCTGCATAGCTTTTCATGATCTTGTCAAAATGGAGTAAGGCAACGTAGTGCAAGTCACTGCATTGCCTTACCTTGAGTCAGCGAGGCATTTCCATGGGAGTTGTGCGGGTGTTTCCAGGCAACATCCATGGATTTTGGGGAAATATCTTTATTTCTCCCAGTTTTTTTCCTCTTTCTCTTTCTGCAGCACACATAGGAGGAAAACACCTCCATTGATTGTTTTTGTTCAAGAAGGTATCCCTTCCTGCACAAAAACAATCATCACCACAGCGCAGGCACCCTTCCAACATGGTGCAAGGATCCCTACGCTGGTGCATGACAGCAATCTCTGCACCAGCGCAGGAGGAGAGGACAGAAATGCACTGTATCTTGTAGATACAGCACATTTCTGCCCTTTCTCAGAGGTACATGGTGGTGCAGCAGGGCACTTGCTGTGCTGCACTGCGCCACAGGGCCTTGCAAATATGGCCCTGTGTGTTTTTGTTAAGAAGTGAGTCTCATGCACCTTGACTTTTTAAATCAAATGCTCTGCAAGAAAGGTTCACAGTTTGTGAGAGTGGTTGGCAAGGCTTAGCATGCATTCTGCTTTTTTGAATTTAGCAATGATTGTTAAAAGTTCTTCATTTGGGTTGTCGTCTGCTAAAATGCATTAGAACATTGGAAGTTGGCTGCTCCATTGAAGACAATGGAGTGCTGCGGGCTTTTACTGGCCGGTAAAAGCCCGCAGCGCCAACATTCCAATGGGCTTTGTTCACAGCAGCATCTGTGAACAAAGCCTCACGGAGCCCGAGGGGATTCTAATCCCCTCGGGCTCCGTGAGCAATTTGTTTTTTTAAGAGAACATTCTGCCCTGAGTGGCAGAATGTTCTAATAGCCTTATGACCCGCCGTAGCGGGCTCTACCAGCTATTAAAGGCCCTTTCCCTTGTTAAATGCCCTCGCCTTCGGCTCGGGCATTTAACTCGGGAGCGGGCCTTTAATAGACGGTAGAGCCCGCTACGGCGGGTTCTAAGGCTATATTAGACGTAGTCTGATTTATTACATTATTTAATGGGAGCTTTGAAGGGCCTGTATTGTTTTAGTATCATCTTTTTTCAGGATTGTTTTTTAGGGTCGAGCCTGTGATAGCATGCACTAGTGCATGCGTATCACTTTCGAGACGCTGTTGTAGTTAGAAAAGGGCTTGGACTCCATCTGCTGCTTATAATTTGTTGGACTGAATAGCACTCTTCTTTACAGCTTTGTTATTGGTGACAACTGGCATTTTATCATTTCCACTCCTGTCCGTGGGGCGGGGACCAAGTACTAATTGATGCAACTAATTCACTGCCCCTCTGCTGCTCCCAACATGATCGAGGTACTATTTTGTTATTTTTAACTTCTTGTTTACACTACAGTTAAGATCAGTGGGGCTCATTTACAAACCTCTTGAGCCACCTTCGTGTCATTTTTTTGATGATAGGGTGGCACAAAACAGGCCCCGAACCCACACCATTTTTACAAACTCGCGCAATGTCACCATTGCACCAGTTTGTAAAGCTTGCACCACATTATACCTACGCCAGGTATTATGTATGTAAGGTACGCACTCCCTAAAAAAAGCCCCGCAGAAATGGTGCAGTGAAATCTACAAGATTCTACTGCACCACACTGTGCCAGCATAGTGTCATGTTTTTTAACCCTTGCTCAGGGCAGGCGTTAAAAGTGAGGCTGTGCTGTTTCCTATTGGACCCACTTAGCATTACTGGACTAGTGTCAAAATGTTGACCATACTCCAGGAAAGTTAAGGGTTAGCGCCACAACAGCATCAGAATTTCTGACACTGTTGTGGGCACTTTTGCGCCATGGAGCACTGTCTTGTAAATACAGTGCTCCCATGGTGTTGTTAGCGGGTTGCAGGGCGACGCAAAAAAGTGGCACATCAGAGCTGATGTTCCACTTTCTTGTAAATGAGCCGCAGAGTTTGTGACATTGTCGAAAGCGAGTTTTGTGGTCTCTTGCTGCCCCCTAGTGCATGCCTGAGAACCTAGCACATTCAACATCCAAGCTGACCTCACGAACAAGAATGCCATCTTCTTTCTTGGGCTTCCGCTCACTGGCCAATCCCAGCAGCATATATCTTAGACACATGTTCCACACTGCCTGCTTCTATAATCTTTCCCCAGTGCAATAGTTGCTGTGCATGTTGCTTTGAGGCAAGCATTATATAAATAGCAGAGCACTGCAAATAGCGGAGCACAGCGGTCACTGATTTCAAGCGGCAGTGCTGAAAATGGCTACATTGTAACAGGAGCGCATGGAAAATGCTCCAATACCTTCAGGGTGAGTTCACGCTATATAAAAAACTTAGAAAAAGCTGAACACAAGGGAGAGTGAAAAGTGCATACTATAAACCAGCCTGTCCCTTTGCACCGATCTCCTCCCAATCTAGATTGGAGCTGGACAGATCGGACTAGAAACAGGATATTTGTAAACAATTCCTGAAGTTCATGTGCTGTTAATTCCAGTCACAACCCGTCGGACGTGGAATGCACACTTTCTAACATTTTATTCTGTTTTTGGAATACACAGCAAATTTTCTCTGAGCAGCCTCGGGTCCTGGAGGGTCAGTGATGAGGTGAGAATGGGGTGGTGCTAACATGGAATATAATCCTGCAGATCTTTACAAAGGAGTTATAACTCAATCCTCGCTATCGCTGATAGACAGTGCAACAATCTTCCAGCCAAGCGTTCCTAGGGTCAGTATGTATCTATGGCCACAAATCCTACAATTCACAGAAGCACAGGTTTTGCAACTGCAAAGTACGTTTGTGTAACCTGCAAAACCCATTGTGTGACAGCAAAGTATTTTGACTTGCAAACTGGCATTTATAATCCATTACAAATTGCAAATAGGGGCGGGGCAAGAAAGAGACACCCTCCCTCCTTTTTAGGTTGAGCCTGCTGCCGCTTTATTTTTTGTTTGCATTGGCACACTTTCTTCTTTTCTGTCTGAAGTTCTTTCACCACTTCCTAAACAAACTACTTATCCCTCTCTATCTTCCTTTCTATCTATTCTGTGGAGCTCTCACCCCTATCTATTCACCATGCCACATAATTCCACTACACAAATACACTACACACCACACAATTCCACCCCACACAACTCCACAACTAACAATTCCAATACAATCCACATATTTCTACTCCACACCACATACATCCACTACACTCCAAATAAAAAACATTGATAAAAGACATTGTCATATACAACACCAATAGCTCTAATTCTCACAAACGCAAGAACTATTGGATTGAAAATGCTTGTTTACATTTACGTTTAAACTGAGCTAACCTGCTTTTTGTTGTAATTGCTTGTGACTTGATGTTTCAAGGGGAAGCACTTTGTAGTAAGCCTAAGTGAGGCAACTCTCATACGGTTTGCTGATTTCACTAAATGCAGTGGTCATGTCTCCAAGTATTCTGTCTGAAATCAGTTTTTGCTGAAACTCTTGTGCGGTCTGTTAGAGGAGATGTATTTGGGTGTAGTTAATGGCTCTAGCACTACTGATAAATGTACATTGAAATAAATTATAGGTGTTTGTTTCAGGTGATGGGTGATATTTGTTCAAATGATTTAAGATCCTTAGAGGAAAATATGGCATCAACAATATGTCCTGTATTATGTGTTGTGTCATTGACAAGCTGGTAGTAATTGAACACTTACCAGATATTCGATAGGCCTGTGGACTGCTGGAGATCGAGCTTTTAATACCAAATGTTCAGTTGTCCAAGGATACAATGAATCGGACAATAATTTGAGAATACTGACACAGAGAGCAGGAGAATGACCGTAAAAGTCACTTTGTTTGAAGGTAGTTGGTATATTAAAAACAATGATGCGTTTAATGTCAGAAGTAATAAACACACCCTGGATTTAAACATTCTTTCATCCAGGGCCTTACTAGGGAAAATTACATAATTATTCATTCACCACACCTGTTGTTGGGTCAGTATCTGTAGAGTGTGAGGTATCCTCTGTGTAAGGCCTCACATACATTTCCTGTAGAGGCATCTCCAGCCAAATTTCTGTGATAAAGAGTAGAGGCAGTTTTAAGTTACTTAATATGCTGCAAATGTGGGTTCCATTTATCTCGAGGATCTAGCATTTATAAGAATTCAAGGCAAATGATTATTGGTGCCATTAGAAGGTTGTGCGGTTCCTGGTGATTTTGATGAGCTCATGATTGCTCTTTGTGTAGAGATAACAGTACAGTGGGATAAGGGCCTGAATCTGATCCTTGTAGCTGGGTGGTGCTCAGAGGTGAGTTGATTGGCTGTCTGGTTTCTCATGTGACTTGCGTGAACAGAGAATGACATATAGCAGTTCTGGGGGAGATCCTGGTGGTTGCTAGAATTGTTCTTCAGGGATATGATTGGAAGTTCTCTGGTCCAATCCCTAGTGCCTTTCAGGGCCTACCATCATAGTCTGTTACTTTTGTCTGAACACTTCCTGGGTGATGGAGAACTTGAGAATGCAGCCACTATTGAGGGCTGTGTTTGATGATCTTTGGTAAACTGGTTGTTTCTGAGCTTCTTCTGGTCAATGGGGCAATCTCAGTTTAGGTGTTGAGGCTGGTTTGTTGAGCTCATCCAAATGTGGAAGTACACATTTAATTAGTTTAGGGCTGGGGAAGAGATAAGGTGTGAAATTGTTAGTGGAGTTGGTAGTACTTAGCACAGTGTGAGAGATAGGATGATTTCCTATCATAGTGGTAAATGGGTGAGTGGGAGTAAGAGGAGGTGTGAACTTTAGATTAGGATAGTTTAAACATTTTAGATGTTCAATAGAGTAAAGTAGGTTAGAGTTTCCATGAGCTGACCTATATCAAGTGTGATGGCTTTTATGACAAAGAGTGCTGTTATGGGAGGAGGCAAAAAATAATCAGTAAAGTATGGGTTTCATATATATACCCTAGACAATACATGTAGTAGCTGATGAAAATGTCAACACATTGGGGTAAGCGGTGGGACAGAGTGGGAGGGGTATAGTAGGAGACAAGATAGCATGGACAAGTTAGGAGACCTAAGGGAACAGTGAGGCTTGGGTTAATAGTGGTGAGCTTATTACTGGGAGGAATATATAGAACGCTGATGAAGGGAACTCTTGAAGGATAGAGGAGTAATGACAGTATGGAAGGGACTTTGGGAAGGAAAACATAAATGGGATGATTTAGCTCCTGGGTAAGTAGGCCACAGAAGGTTGACCTTGGGAAGTGAGACAGACATTTCTTCAGAGGGTTCAGGTCAGCCTAGGGAGGTTCAAATTATGTTTAGAGAGCTTTCTTCTTTGTGACATATTCTTGAAAAAACTTTCATCACAGTTGGTCATCTTGTCTGTAGCTAAGTGGCTTATACAGGTGAGGCTACAATTATGTAATCCCTTAGGAAAAAACACATACACCTTCAAAAGATGGCTGTAACGCAGGTCAGCACCCTGGTAGTAGCTTCAGACGACCACCACCTAACCCCAAAAAACATGTTATCCATCTGAGAGTTATCACTATCCTATGCAGTTATTATAGAACCCACACAAGTTATTGAATGGTTGTTCCAAAAAAAACCAATAATGTTCCTACTCTGAAGATGCCTTGCTGAATCCCTGAGCCCATAGTTGTAGTTCTGTGAGGACAACATAGATGTGAAGGCATGACATGGTGAAATTGGCCTCAGATCTCCATGTTCCCAATATTACCTGTGAGTTTCTCCTGAAGGGAGTGGCAGCCAAGCAATCTTTAATGAATGTTTTTTATGGCATTTAGGAATTTATTTAGTGCCAAAATGCACACCTCAGTGAATATAGGCTATGTTCAGACACCTAATTTACAGTTCAGTGGAGTACCCAAAGCATCTGTGGTCTGTTATGTGTGTTTTTTATTGATTACTTTTATTTGTGCTCCTTTAGTCAGTGAAGAAGCTTTCCAAATTTCCATGTAGGGAGTTGGGGTGCAAGTGAGTAAAATGATTCGAGTAGGAATATGCATTGTGGTTAGAAGTAGTCAAGATGGCAAGACAGGATGGAGACCACAGTCTTAGGACCATATTTATACTTTTTTAGTGCCGCATTTGCGTCATTATTTGGCGCAAAATTGGCGCAAACATAGAAAATTCAATTTTATTTTGTTAGTTTCTGCTGTTTTTGCATCAAAAAATGAGGCAAATGCGGTGCTAAAAAGTATAAATATGGGCCTTAGTGTGTCGTCTTCAAGTAACAGGCTTAAATCCCAACGGGTCAACTCCACATTTTGAGGTTGTTTGCGCTTTTGTTTAGGCAAAATGAAGAACCATATCATGCTTCCCTTGATGGACCAAGATCAGTTTCAATCCCCGAAAGATAAAGGTGCTCCACACCTGAACCTGGTTAACAAATCAATACATTCATTCAGTATTATATGGAGCACACTGCAATTCACAAAACGGAGGGGGAATATTTGATTATCAAACAAAGAAGGCTTATTAAGGTTTACAGAAGGCAAAAAACAGTTTATCAGCAATTTATAATCAAATGCACACACTTCAATTACTAGGCAAACTAATTAGATCAAATCTTAAGAACTAGAAGACACATGATTATAGGATCACTTCAAAGGAAAGATCTTTCTCTTGGAGAGCACTGTACAACATCTTGCTGTGGTCTGCTCTATTCTAATCTGTCCTTTTTCTAAATGCACACAAAACTAACGTTTTACTAAACTGCCCAAATCTCTCAAAGAACTGTCCAATCAGGTTAAAGCAAAATGATACAATTACATCCTCAATGGGTTCTCAAGGTTTCTCGCAATATAAGCTTCACTCAACATTCTTTAAACTTACACTACCTGTAAAAAGATAAGATAGACGTGTTTTCGCAATGCAGGTGTCTTTTAAATGCGCTGTTCATTAAAATATTCCATAATAATTACAAACAAAAGAAAACATGTCTTCAAATAGGAAAGAAGGAAAAATACAATGCATACAATAATTAGACCTCCAACTTGCAGAGAAATAAAAAGTTCACTTTTCACAAAGTAAATATAGCAACCACCAAACCACCATTAACGTTTTCAAATTCAGGACTACATTAGCTATAGTAAACTAAACAAGAATAAGCATAATTGTTCTCTACATTAGCATTAGCGTGGCTATGCATTAATGTCATGTGAATGCAAACTTTAATATAAGAACTTCATTCGGGCTAATATCATAGTTGCCAACATAGGATAATGGATGACATCCTCTCCCAAGCCAAGTCCTAGTTCCCTACAAGTAAACCAGAACATTTCAAGTATAGTGTAAGCAGAAAATGCTGCAATGCAGCTGAAATGGTGAGAGGCGGGTAGAAATGGATGTAATACAGGGACTTCCAGTCACAAACCTCTCCTCTACCATGTTGAATTACAATTACAGATGGTTTTCAGTGGGTTTTGGTGTCAACAAATGCTATACAAGAACAAGATTGATAGCACACTGTAGTTTGTAGAGAGTGAGGATGTTTTAGAGATTTCAATAGTGTCCCCTGCCAAAGGCATGAAAGGTATCCATTCATAAATCTATGTGGGCTTGGAATCTGTCACTAGGATCTGCCTGACTGTCAGAGAGACTCTATAAGACCTGTCTCTGCTTCCATATTTACCTCAGTTTTTGTTCTCTGAAACTTTGATTTGGAAGACCGAAGAGACGATTTATTGACCAGCGCCAGTTAAGACTTTGTCACTTTCGAGTGCTTCGGGTGCTTGCTTCTTGAGATATGAAGTACAAGAGGATCTACTACAGTGATCTTCAAAGTGTGGGCAGTCCACCAAGGGTGGCTTCAAGGGGTGAGAAAGAGAGGTAGAGAATGAGGCTCTGGCAGGACTAATGATGCCATTACAGACAATCCTTGCACTGTAAAACTGATATGCTATTAAATGAAAGAAACAGAGTGATCTGATTTCCTTATTCAGCGGGGAAGCCAAGAATCCTTTTTGTCACTTGAGCAAAGGCTGCCCCCAAAGGGGTATAATGGGCCGGCACCGTAACCGCCACGTTGGACCCAGAAGGGACCGGTTAAACCGGTTTTGTGTAGGGTGCCCCAACTTAACTGTGGCGCCCCCCTTCCCACCCGGAACAGCAAGTCAGAGGAGAAGGTGTGAAATGTGGTAGGCCAATGAGTTTTTTTTTTAATCATTCAAACCCCCCAATGACGTAACAAGAGGATTCCTGTAAGGAGGCAAGGGGGGGCAGTTAAGGAGCACGCTGTGCTCTGGGGGGTCAGTCAGATGACCCAGGACAGCACGCTAGCACGATTAATGACAATTGTGCCCACGGATTTTCCTCGTCTCGACCAGGCGATGCGACCACAACACCCAGCAGTAAGAGGGAGAAATCTGCCCCAATTTTGTTCACATTAGCCTTTCTTTGGCCCTAAGCGGGGGACCACCCAACCGGGTGATGTGACCCTGCGTTAAGTGCTGTGACCTCCTCCAGCCACCTCGGGGTTCCTCCTGTGCCCAGGGACCTTCCAGTTGAGCGTCACGAGTCTGTGCAGGGAGCCGCGAACACAGCCTCATCTTCAACAGCTCAAGAGCTTTCCTGGAGCGGGGGACTGCCCTACCGGGCGACGTGACCCTGCTGGAGCTGCTGATCCGCTCCTGAAAGGATCACGATTATTCCTCACACGCTCGCGGCTGCTGCTGCGGGAACACAGCAAGCAGAGGAGGGTTAAACTCAGGCACATGCACAGCTTCCCGATGTGGCCTTTGTTTGCTCTTAACGGGGGACCGCCCAGCAGGGCGACGTGACCCAGCGCGTACCGATGTTCCAGTAGGGCGACGCTGTGCATTTCAGAAGTGCGACGCGACCACGTTGGAAGCCGTGACCACATTATAATTTTTCTGTAAAGGGGGGTACCTCAGACCCTGGGACCACCCAGCAAACCCGGGGACCACTCAGCACCAAAACTCACATGAACGGGGGACCACCCGGCCGGGCGACATGACACGCATGAGCCCTATTCTGCTGCTTGCCCCGAACGGGGGGCCCATCCGTTGCCGGAGCGAGTCGACGAGCCGGCGAGGGACACGTCATCACTCCCAATAGGACCCTGCCCTCCCATTGGCCTTGAAAGTGGGACCGCCTACCAGGGCGACGCGACCACGTGCAAGGAGGCAGCCATGTTTGCAAACATTTAAAATCCTACACCAACAACGTGTGTAGCAGGAGCTCCAGGGTGCAGGAGCAGCGGAACTTTGATTTGCCCAAATATTTTCCATCAGACAACACCATAAACTCTTAGTCAGTGTCATCGGACAGAATTTGACTTCATAAGTAATCACCAGCAGCCTGTTGAAGGGCTTATATAAAAAAAAAAAGGGAAAGAGAAGTAAAGGAAGAAAGAGGGAATGAGTCCAAAATACAGGCTACAGCATGGAAGAAGAACAAACAGTGGAGCAGCAAGATGACCTGGATAGGATGCTAGCACAAATGATGGCAGAAGAACTGAAGCGCGGCAAAGACTGGCTACGTGTGAAAATGTTGGAGAAAGGCGATGAAAGACAAACACCAGACTTAGCGGACCAAATCTGCCTGCCCTTGGCAGAAGATACAAACGACGCAGGGACGATCACGCGCTCCCCACAAAATGCAAGCAAGCGTCAGAGAACGGAGGAAAAACCAGCGAAGAAAGCAGCCAAATGGTCAAGGGGAATGGACCAGTCCACCACGGCGCCACCAACTCGGGAACCACCTGAGAGCAGCAGTTTGTGTACACCAGCAGAGGGTGAGCATATAAGCGCTATAATCAAAGAATGTTTGAATTTGTTTGCACCATTGTTACTAAAGGGGAGCAGCGCAGGGTTAAGCATAGAATGTGCAGGGAAGGGGGAGAGCCAAGGGAATCCTAACAAAGGTGAAAGGTCAGGGACACATGCAGGTAGGAACGAGCAAATAACCCCAGGTGACCCCACGCCAGCCTGGGGTATAGCAGGGAAGGTAATAGATCCCCCCATGTCTGTGGGGAACCCCTCTGAGACATACGCAAGACCATCACTGGGTCCCCCAGCCATGACAACAAGAGCCGCAGGCCTGGCAAACGCCATCCCGTTAACAGTGAAGGAAAGAATATGGAGAAAAGAATTCATAGACATTTTCTCCCTGCTAGAAATTCAGCTGGAAAGGCTAGATCTCACTATATGCGATAAGAAGGAGGAAGACAGAAGGGAAAGAAAGAGAGCCAGGAAGGAGAGGAATTTTGAGAATTGGTTGGATGCTTTCAGAATAATGGCCTGCTTATTAGTACAGAAGTACCCACGCTGCGCAGTGGATCTCTGGTTGTATGAGTCAAAAATACACAAAGCACACCGCCAATTACAGAGGGATGCTTGGTTAGAATATGATAAGAGTTTCAGGCTGAAAATGCAGGCCCACCCAGAAATAGAATGGAACGAGGAAGACGTTTTTACCTACATACACAAGATGATGGTGGCCAAAGAGGTTAGCTCCTGGCCCGGATGGGGGGACCAGTCCTTTTGGAACACGCATATCAAAGGGAAACATGAGAAAAAAAAAAACATTCCATAGGTACAAACCTTGGCACAGTGGTAAGGGGCAAGGCGACAAGGGATCACAGGCAATATGCTGGAAATTTGAAACAGACGATTGCACCTGGGGGCAGAGCTGTACGTTCAGGCACTGCTGCTCATCATGCGGTGGAGAGCACCCAGCGTCAGCATGCAAGAAAAGCAGATACCGAGGGAGGCGTGGCTTGGCGTTATGGCGGTCGCAGCTTCTCTGTGAGGCTCCCGCTCCTCTCTCCCCACCCTCGGGTTTACGATAACCCAAATTGCCCCAAAACTACCACAAATGCAGCCGAAGGTGTGGTGACCCCTACCGGCTGCCTCTGAATAGATATTGGAGCCCGGTAACCGCCGCTCTGGGTCCCGACACAAACGGACTCCGAGAAACATCGCGGCGAGGACAGCAAAACAAGATGGCGGCCGCCGAGTGCTCCGCGGCTCCACTGCGCAATGAGAATAAATAGATGAAAAGCCCCCTGTTGCCCGCTCCGCTGAACGCTCGGCCCGCTTCCAGAGTACTAGCCTGAAGTCAGCGACAACTCGTGGCAGGACTTGCGGGAGCTGTGGAGAGCAATAAACAGACAGCAGACGGCAGGCCCGGCCACGAAAAAGGTGAGTGGCGCTGACCTGCGAGTCTCTACGGCGAGAAGGGGAACGGAGACCCAGCATTACCTCGGGGACCGGGGGCATAGCATCTGAAGCAACTGATTTGGATCCCTGTGGGGGGTGCCCTAATAAACTCATACCGGCAAACCTGGCTGCTTTTACCCGGAAGGCGCCTGAAGGTGGAGCCTCTCGTCGCGGGGCCCTGGTTCCCACGGTGCCCAACACCCTGATGCTGGATATTGCCCTGGGAGAGCTAGTAATCCCGGTCCCCAACGATGCCAGACTGTTGATCCAGGGACGAAGTGGGCGATGCCAGAGTGAGCCCTGAGATGGTATAGAATTTTGCGCAAGGGCAGGATTTTAATCCCCAAGGGAAAATAGCATACTCACATTGGCACAGGAGCAAAACGCAGATCCTTATATGAACTAAACACTGCCCTCCCATGCCAAAAGAAACTCCAAAGATGAATTGAGAAACACTAACGTCGGTGGCAAACTGTACCTCCTCTTCTAGTCAGCCAACAACCCCCTAACAGAGAACTGCTTTCACCGAACACACCTACAGACCTATACAATGGGCAAAACGGGCAGATGTCGCGATACAGACAACACTATTGACCTTCTGGCCAAGACACTATCGGAACGGGAGAACCCGAGGAAGCCTCCTTCAGGAGAAGGAAAAGAATCAGACAAACCTACCCTCCAAGACGTGATGCAAGCCATTACTGCCTCCAGGGTTGCCCTTGAAGAGAAAATAGATTCACTGGCGTCTGACTTTCAGTGCTCAGAGATGACCACCGCCGCCTGGCAGAGAAGGTGAGCGCCACAGACAAACAACTAGAAGAATTACGACCGGAGATAAAGGATAATTCCAAAATATCACGCCAGATGGAGAAACGGATCAGAGAACTAGAATTAAAGGCTGAAGATGCCGAAAATAGATCGTGGCGAAATAACATCAAAATCATAGGGCTACCTGAACGCTCTGAAGGACCTAACCTGGTAGACTTCCTTAAAAAATTGTTGAAGGAGACTGTGGCAGACGGATGCCTCTCCCAGTTCTTCGCAATAGAGAGAGCCCACAGGGTTCCTGCGCACTCACCCCTGCCGGGCGCTCCTGCTAGACCTATAATAGCCAGACTGCTCCACTACAGAGATAGGGATTACCTATTAAGTCAAAGCAGGAAAAAAGGAGACTGCATGATCGACAACCACATGATCTGAATTTTCCCCAATTTCTCTCAAGAAGTGCAAAGACAGAGAGCCTCCTTTAGAGAAGCCAAACAAAAACTCCGTAAAATGGGGGTCCAATATGGGATGTTGTTTCCAGCCAGATTAAGAATAGTGACCACAGCTGGCACACAGTTCTTCAACACAGCAGAAGAGACATGGAGCTGGATCGATGAACAACCATCCAGAGAGAAAAATCACAGCCCTGAAAAGCGTCACATAAACCGCAAAGGAAAATATAACCACAGCAATTCCAGCAGACGAAACAGCCCATCCCCTCTAGAAATTCTAAATGATTGCCAAAAAGCTATGGAACCTGCTGCATCCCTCAGCTGCTCAGACCACGGCTCCCCTAAACAATCCTAGGAAGACATAGAACAATCTGAATCCGAACAAGAATCAGAACTCTCGATCGCATCCGACAAGAGGGGCCCTGACGTGACTCCAGGAACCTCAGACAACATCATCTAAAGAATAAGCAAGAACTATAACTACAGAATCACAAATCTCTGAAATAGGAAATAACATGCAGCAGGTACACACCGGGACGCGGCTTTTGACTGCCCTGCAGAGTAACCCACCAACCAACAAATATCTGTACTGAACACAGTCTTGGGGATAAGGAATCCCCGTATGCTTACTTCCCGGGGGTTGGGGAGTGGACACTTTGCTATGCTTCGGACTCCGTCCCGGAGCACCCCCCACATTGTTGGACAGGTTAAAGTTTCTATATTAGTTTGGGCGAGAGAGGTTTCGACTTTTGTCCTGGGGATTGGGTGTTAGGTAACTACTGTTTGGGGTTTTGTTTGGGGCAAATTAATCTTCCGAGAACCATTATGAAAATTACAAAACTGTGCAGGGACTACAAAAGCACGAAGGAGAACCAAGCGGATCTATGGCCCCTGAAACATAACCTGATTAGAGAGAAAAATCTAACAACATGACAACACCAAAATAACATAAGTTCCTTACGTGGAACATCAGAGGCATGCACTCAATGGTTAAGAGGTACAAGGTCTCATCATACTTGCAAAGGAGGGGAATCCAAATAGCCATGCTCCAAGAAACCCACTTAACATCGCCAGAGGGTAAAGCCTTACAGAAAAGATGGAGGGGACAGGCATACTATACCACCTACTCGGCATACTCAAGGGGCACTCTGATCTGGATCCGGGCGGGAGTCCCCTTTCAGATGACAGACAACCATATAGACCCCGAGGGGAGATTCGTAGCGGTCAAGGGCAGACTAGAGGGGAGAGAATTGGCCCTGATTAATGTTTATGCTCCCAATATGGATCAAGGAGGATTCTTCACACGACTGTCCAGCTTACTAGAATCATACTTACAATCCCCAGTGATAGTGGGGGGAGATTTTAATTGTGTAGGTGACCCCAACATAGATAGATCACCCCCTCCCCTGCCCAACTCCCCACTGGTGAGAACGGCATGGCAGTTAATTACTTGGCAAACAAACTGGGGCCTAATTGATGCCTGGCGTAAACCACACCCCACTGTAAGGGACTGAATTGCATGCACGCTTAGACGCTTTCCTCTGCTCACCTGATATACACACATTAATTACAAGCATGGAATATCTGTCCCACACAATCTCGGACCACAACCCTCTCTTATTGTCTCTGAACTAGGGTTCCTCCGTTCCCCACATCCCCACGTGGAGACTCAAGCCTGAACTATTGGAAGATGCTCCCTTCCAGGCCGAACTCTGCCAATGTGCGCTGCACTATTTTGAAGATAATGACGCTACCACAACCAGCCCACTGATAGAATGGGATGCCTTTAAAGTACTAATCAGGGGGAAGTGTATAGCTGAGACAGTGGGAATACACAGAACCTTGCTAGGAGATACAGAGCGAGCCGAGACTAAACTAAGAGAGGCTGAGAAAGATAGACCTGAGAACGCCCACCTGCAAACCCTAATGCAAGAACTTAGAGTCGAAGTGTCACACTTCATTGAACTCCTTAGATGCTTTGACTACAAAAACTATCTCATTAGGGCACACGGTGAGAGGGATAAGGCGGGCAGACTCCTCACATGGGTGGTTTCGCAGTCTGAAAGATCCCCCCCCATTATGAACTTGATCTCGGAGTCGGGGACCCAACTATTTGAACCGGAAAAGATACACGCCCAGTTTATGTCATTCTATGAGAACCTATACAGAAAAAGACCCAACCTTAATAGAGAAAAACTGAAACCTATCTAACGGAACTAAACCTAAAACCCCTAGAACCTGAACTCACAGAAACATTGGAATAGAACGTCACGCTAACCGAGATTAATGATGCCATGAAAGGAATGGCTAGAGGAAATTCACCGGGCACGGATGGCCTTCCTGTTGAGTTTTATATAGCCTTCGCTGAAATCCTTTCTGCGAGACTAGAAAAGATATTTAAATGCGCTAAAGACCAGGGCCTTCTGCCTGAATCCTCCCGAGAAGCAGTCATAGTCCCCCTTCTTAAGCCCGGCAAAGACCCAACAAGGGTAGGAGCTGATAGACCCCTCTCCATGTTGAACCTAGACTACAAAATCCTTAGCAAGGTCCTGGCATCCAGACTCATCCCACTGATGCCCTCTCTAATACACCCAGACCAGGCAGGTTTCATACCAGGACGTAATACACCTGGGAATATCCGCAGATTAATTGCCATCATGAGGGACCTAGCTCCCAAGGCCAGTACTTCGGGTATCTTGGCAGTAGATATTGAAAAGGCCTTTGGTTGCTTAGATTGGGAATTCCTCTATAAAGTCATGTCCAAACTTGGAATCGGACCCGAATACATCTCTTGGGTGAAATTACTATATACCCTTTCCCCCAGAGTCCGTACAGGGCGCATAATATCTAATAGGTACAGAGTGGAACGCGGGACGAGACAGGGTTGCCCCCTCTCCCCCCTGCTGTTTGCCCTGGCGATGGAACCACTGGCTGCCGCGGCCAGGGCGGGAGAGGGGGGACAAAGGTATCCTGGCAAGAAATGACACCACATAGACCTTTATGCAGACGACCTCCTAATATTTTTGGAAGACATCAAAAGGGATCTACCACTAGTACAGCAAATGTTCTCTAACTTTGAAAACCACTCAGGCTTAAAGGTGAACTGGGACAAAACAGGCTTGTTCCCTCTTAAAGAACAACAACCCCCACCCCTAAATCTTGGACTGGTTAGATGGATACCAGATGGGCTCCCGTACTTGGGAATGAAAGTTTATCACAACTCCAGGGATATTCTAGATGGTAACCTAGGTGGCACAATCCGTTCCATTAAAACTTGCATGGCATTCTGGCAAACACTGCCATTATCAGTGACTGGACGAATTGCGATTCTCAAAATGATCGTGCTGCTGAGATTACTATATCATTTTTCAGTTCTCCCGTTCTGGATTCCTACAACCTTTTTTGGGGAATTAAACACCATGGTAACCTCATTTATATGGGGTGAAGGCAGGAGGAGAGTGGCTCTGACAAACTCCAGAGACAGTCAACCGATGGGGGATTGGTAGCACCTGATTTCGAGACCTATTATCTAGCAGCACAACTACAGTGGCTGGCCCTTTGGTTCTTGGACAGACTACACGCAACAACGAATGCAAAAATATCCACCCCGCAAGAGACTAGACTATTTGAGATACTCTTGGGGTCCCCCAGTGATGGGAAACAAGACACTCCAGAACTAAAAATCCTAGCCAGGTGCTGGAAAGCCTTCTTGCGTAAGATCAGAATTAAGACTCCCTACTCTGCAGAGCTTCCCCTTAACTCCCTGCAAGCAGTAACGCGGAGAAAAACTTGTCTCGAATTGTGAGACTGGTTAAAAGCCGGGATTAATACCGTCGGCATACTTTTCAAGGACAACAAGACATTTCCTAACATATGGGGCTATAAAAGCCAGCATATATAAGCATTGGTGAATAAAGAGCACTGAACCCTCTTCACAAGCAATTTGCACATATTTGTCATCCCCAATCTACAAAACTATGGTAGTAAAAACGCTGTAGGCCCTGATGAGAACAGACAACACAGCACCCTTATCCTATCTTAAACAACAGTGGGAAAAAGTTCTCAATCAAGATATCCCGGAAGTAGAGTGGGGGCACATCCTGAGACACCTCCCCAAAGCATCCCAAAACGCTAGATTTAAACGTATACATTTTTATGTCCTACACCAAGCCTACTTGACCCCAGCCCGCATAAACAAATATTTTAGTAAAACTACTGAGAGCTGCCCAAGATGTGGAATGGTAGACGTTGAGTTCAGGCACATGTTTTGGGATTGCCCCACACTGACACCCTATTGGACGGAAGTTTGCCAAAAACCGACACAACTACTGAATAAGAACACGACTTGCTCCATGGATAACTGTCTCTTACACGCCTTCACTCACTCAACTAAACACAAAGCCTCAGACAGATTCCAAGACCTGGCCTTAACACTAGCTAAGAGAGAGATAGCAACCAACTGTAAAAACCCAAGGGCCCTAGAGCAATAACCTGGAAAAATGAATTACTTAAGTGGGCAACTGCAGAAGGTATGCTTCTTCAACGGGAGACTAAGAGCGGGATCAGACCCCCGGAACTGTCAGATGACTGGGAAATAATAATGGACACACTCAGATCAGAGACAACACACTAGAATCCACTCAGTAATTATCATTGTGGGCCGTACAACTAATGACAAAGACAGGTACAGCTTACAACTCTCATCCACAGACCGAAACACACGCTCAAACCTAATCAGGAATGCATAATGTTCTTTGCTCCACTTAAACACTCCTAAGCACTACTCAAACACAACTAGACTCCCTGCAGAAATTATATCAATGTTGGAACATGCTTCTCGGGTTGAAAGGGCTAGGGAGGGATCGGGGGGAGTTGAATATTGTTACTATTATAACTTGCAATGCATATTGGCTGAATACTAACAACCAGAACATGTAGTCCTGAGGCCACTCATTATATCACAAATATTGTAACACAAGGAAGCATATGTACAAGAACCATGGAAATGATATAATACCAATAAAATCTGGTTTAAAAAAAAAGAAAAGCAGACACCGATCAGACAAAAAAGAAAAGAAAAATAAATATTAAAATCGAGCTGCCATCAAGGCCACAAGTGGTTAGCTTGAGGAATTGGAAACTAGCTAGTTCGCCCATCAAAACCCAATTCTTGAGAAAGCTAGCCAATGAATATTACAACAAAAAAGAAGCAGAAACATTAGTAAAGGGATTTGAGGAAGGTTTCAAAATCCCAGTGAGAGGGCAAATAGTGGGGGGCAATGGAAAGAACTTGAAATCAGCCACAGACCACCCAGAAGTGGTTCAACAAAAAATTGAGAAGGAGTTGAGGCTAGGGCGCATTGAAGGTCCTCTGCCTTTCCACCCTCCCCCAAAGATTTGATTATTTCACCATTGGGCATGGTGCCCAAGAAAGAGGCAGGCCAATATAAACTCATACACCATTTGTCGTTCCCAGAGGTAACATCAGTAAACGATAACATCCCAGAAGAATCTTGTTCAGTAGGTTATGCCACCGTAGATGACGCCATTGATATGATCAAGTCAGCAAGCAGGGGGGCATTATTGGCAAAAGTGGACATTCAGTCAGATTTCAGATTACTACCAGTACACCCAGACAGTTTCTACCTATTCGGCTACCAACGCAATAGGGAAGTGTATGTTGACAAAGCCATGCCAATGGGTTGATCCATCGCATGCGCATACTTTGAACAGTTTAGTACATTCCTGGAATGGGCGTTACATAAACAACATCCAGCAGGAGGGAAAATGCACTAACTGATCGATTTCTTATTCGTGAGTAAAGCAGGCACAGAAGAATGTGCCTACTTTAAAAGTAAGTACTGAGGGCCTTTCAAAATCTAGCAAAAGACATGGGCGTCCCCCTGGCGGCAGATAGGACGGTAGGCCCGACAACATCACTAGTTTTCCTGGGCATTGAATTAGATTCAAACTTGGGAACTTCTAGGATTCCAGAGGATAAGGTGTCAGAACTAAGGTAGGAGATCAAGTCCCTGCAAGGTAAACAGAAAGTAACCCTCGGGGAGCTACAAAGGATGGTCAGCAAACTTAATTTCGCAACCAGGGTGATCCCAGCAGGGCGGGTTTTTGTGAGGTGTTTATGCAGACTGACATCAGGTCTACACAAGAGACACCACCATGTTAGGTTGGGAGAAGGCATAAAAAGAGACCTTGCCATGTAGGACGCCTTTTTAGATCAATTTAACGGTCGGCTCGTCTGGAGAGAAAGCTGGATATCGGCTAAGGAGATTTCACTGTTCACAGGCGCCGCAGGCGGCTGTGGTTTCGGGGTGCTACCAGGGAGTGGTGCACTGGCAAATGGCCAGACAGGTGTGGCACAATTTGGGAATCACCAAGAACATCACATTTCTAAAGCTATTCCCCATAGTGGTAGCTATGACAGTTTGGAAGGACCATCTGCAGAACATGAAGATAACGATGTGGACAGACAACCTAGGTGTGGTCCTAGCAATGAATAAAGGGTCCGGATCCTGCCCCAACACACAAAGGGGGTCATTACAACATTGGCGGTAAAAGCCACTTACCGCCGTGGCCGCGTAATTCCGCCACAGCTATTACGACCCACATCCCGAAACCCGACAAAATTCAGACACCCACACAAGTCCGCCACACCAAAGGTCAGGGATAAACTGGTGAAAACAAAACCTCCACTGTCACGCCAACAGAAATACGCCCATGCTATCACGACCCACGAATCCACGCAGCGGTCTTTCAACTGCGGTATTCCATTGGCGGTGCACACCACTGCGCTCAAAATACACACACTCTTACAAAACACAGCCACATTGGACAATTAAAAATACACACACCTGATACACATACACACACCACTCTCACAGACCCAATACAATATAAAACACACACCCACATCACCCACAAACCCTTACGACCAAAAATTCAGAAAGAAGGACAGAGAGAGACACCACCATCCACAAACTAGCAGCCACAGGCACTCAACACCATCACCCACACTACTTCCACGCACAAAACACCACACACCACTACACATCACCACACTTATCACCACATACACCTCCCCACACATCACCTACACCACCCCATGGCACGGCAAAGACACCCCAGGTTCTCGGAGGAGGAGCTCAGGGTCATGGTGGAGGAAATCGTCCGGGTAGAGCCACAGCTATTTGGATCACAGGTGCAGCACACCTCCATAGCTAGGAAGATGGAGCTATGGCGAAGAATAGTCGACAGGGTCAACGCAGTGGGACAGCACCCAAGAAATCGGGACAACATCAGGAAGAGGTGGAACGACCTACGGGGGAAGGTGCGTTCTGTGGTCTCAAGACACAACATCGCAGTACAGCGGACTGGCGGCGGACCCCCACCTCCTCCCCCACAACTAACAACATGGGAGGAGCAGGTCTTGACTATTCTGCATCCTGAGGGCCTCGCAGGAGTAGCAGGAGGAATGGACTCTGGTAAGTCAAATCTTAACTATCATATCCCCCACCCTACCTGCATGCTATCACAGACCCCCACCATCTCCGCCTCCCCTATCACTCCAACTCCTCACAAATGTACTAATAACACAAACCACCCATCCAAACACCAAGCCCTGCATGACACAACAAAGCATGGACACCCATCACTAAAGCATGCCCACTGCACATACCCATAACACCCCCCTTAACCATCATCACACAAGCCCCCACACAGGAATGCTAGCACTGGGGTGCACGCTCACCCACCCATTGCCCACCATGACACACACAGATGCAATAATCATGCTTTTACACCCCTGCAGGACCACTACCTAACATCACCAGACAGGAGGGTCCAGACATCTCCACCCCACCCCACCCACAGAAGAGGCCCACAGTGATGACAGCAGCTCTGTCCAACTGGATCCAGATGACCAGCCCAGACCATCGTGGGCCTCGGGACAGTCGGTTCCCCACACCCAGTCACAGGCCACCACAGACCTTCCACCCTCTGGTAACACCAGCACAGCACCCACCCAGCGGGCCCATACCTCCATCCCCAGGACACGTCAATCAGCTGTGTGTCCACCACTACAGGGAACCCAGGATAACCCACCACCCCAACAACAACAGGAACCTGGGGGCAGTGGTAGTGGGCACACAGTCCAGGGGACAGAGGCACAGGAACACAGGGGAACTGGGAGGGCTGCTGTGCGACAGGGGGCGGACAGGCCTAGGGAACCCACTCTCCACGAGGCCCTCTCCTCCATCATGGGAGCATACCACCACTCCCAGGAGACAATGGCAACGGTCCTGGACAAGTTTCAGGAGAACCAGAGGCTGCAGGAGGAACAGTATTTGGGTTTCAGGGAGGAACTCAGAACCATCAGCTCCGCCCTGGGCACCATTGTAGGGGTGCTGAAGGAGATACTTAACACCAGGAGGGACACTATGGCACTCCAAGGGGCCCTTGACACTAGCATGGACGTAGAACTGCCCACCCCCTGCGCCGGCGCTAGTGGACAGGACGCCCCGCCACAGGACCACCACACCAGCACCCCACCCCCTGCAGACAGAGAACCACCCCGCAAACGGTCCCTGAGATCCAGGAACAAGACAGAGCATGATGCCAAGACCCCCGCCAAGAAATGAGACCACCCTGATTATCATCCTACTGTCCCACTTTGTAACCCTGTCCATATTGGAACTGCCCCAGCTCCACTTCCTATGCCCATATGGGAAATGCACCTGTGAGACTAATAGACTGGACTCTGCCATGGACATTCCTCCACCATCACCCCTCACCATTTTACAACCCCCCTCCAATATTGAGCACTTCAATAAACACCCTTGAAGCACAAAACAATCTGGAGTCAGTCTGTGATTTCGAAAATGTGTTTTAGCAATGACAGTGACAAAATGCGTTTTCAAATGTAAATACCTATGTCACACATCTCAAGTCCATGAGGAATCTAAGCAGATGACACACGTTGGAAACCCCACCTGTAAAACCGTAAGGGAAATGTACAACTCAGTTACCATATACTGGTTGAAATTGACAGACAGGATAGAGGTAGAAGTGTGAAAGTACTTGTAGTAGGCAGGAATGTGTTCTTCCCTGTGTGTCACTGGAAATATTGCTGGATAACTGAGTCCCTGTTGTCAATGTCTTCTTCCTCTGCTTCCTCCTCATCACTGTCCACAGGCTCCACAGCTGCCACAAGACCGTCATCTGGACCATCCTCCTGCAGAAAAGGCACCTGTCGTCGCAAAGCCAAGTTGTGAAGCATACAGCAGGCCACGATGATCTGGCACACCTTCCTTGGTGAGTAGAATAGGGAACCACCTGTCATATGGAGGCACCTGAACCTGGCCTTCAGGAGGCCGAAGGTGCATTCGATCACCCTCCTAGTTCGCCCATGGGCCTCATTGTAGCGTTCCTCTGCCCTGGTCCTGGGATTCCTCACTGGGGTCAGTAGCCATGACAGGTTGGGGTAACCAGAGTCCGCTAATAGCCACACCCGGTGCCTCTGGAGTTGACCCATCACATAAGGGATGCTGCTATTCCACAGGATGTAGGCGTCATGCACAGAGCCAGGGAACATAGCATTTACCTGGGAGATGTACTGGTCTGCCAAACATACCATCTGTACATTCATCAAATGATAACTCTTCCGGTTCCTGTACACCTGTTCACTCTTGTGGGGGGGGGGGGGACCAGAGCTACACGGGTCCCATCAATGGCACCTATGATGTTGGGAATATGTCCAATGGCATAGAAGTCATCTTTAACTGTAGGCAAATCCTCCACCTGAGGGAAAACGATGTAGCTCTGCATGTGTTTCAGCAGGGCAGACAACACTCTGGACAACACGTTGGAAAACATAGGCTGGGACATCCCTGATGCCATGGCCACTGTAGGTGATGATCAAATGTCTTTCCTCCATTGTCGACAGGTCCACCAGCGGTCGGTACACCAGAGGATTCCACCATCTCCTCACATGTCCCAGCGGACGGTGCCTAGGAATGACAACAGCGACCACAGAGTCAAACAACTCAGAGGTATGTACCCACAGTCTACACAGAACACCATTCATACACAAAATCTGGCCTGTATTTGTGTTGCGCGAGAAGGCTTAGGTCTGTGTGACGCAGTTGGTAATTAGGCCATGTGGGCCCCTGAAATGGCGGCTGCCTGACCTCTAAACTGGGACAATGGGATGTGAGGTAACTGCGCTGGTGTTGTACACCGTCGCGGTAAGCGGTCGAAGACCACGGCGCAATGCTGCATTGGTTAACATTGGACCCTATGGGTCCCAGGAGCCAATGACGATGTACGCCGGCGGTGATGGTACGCACCGCCGCGGACGTGACCGCCATTTTCTATCTGTTCAATCACAAGATACCCGATCTTCGACAGGAGAGGACCTACACTGCAAGTGCTGCTGTGACCTCGGTCTGGAAGAGACAATGACTCGTGCATCTGGGGAAAGGGCCCCTGCCTTCACTGCAGAGGAGTTGGAGAAGCTCGTGGACGGGGTCCTCCCCCAGTACACGCTACTCTACGGTCCTCCAGACCAACAGGTAAGTAAACAGAGAGCACATTGTATGGGCTATGCCTGTGTGGAGAGGGCTGGTTGTAAGAATGAAGGGGGCACAGCTCTGCATGCATGAAGGACTGTGAATGCATGTGCCACATGGCAAGGGTAGGGATATGGGCCACTCACTTCGACGGTGCAGTTGGTAGTGTAATGACTTCTCTTCTTCCCCTGTACATGTCATGTAGGTCAGCGCCCACCAGAAGAAGGATATTTGGCGTGCCATCGCCAAGGACGTCCGCACCCTGGGGGTCCACCACAGATGGAGCACCAACTGCCGGAAAAGATGGGAGGACATTCGCCGCTGGAGCAAGAAGACGGCGGAGGCTCAGCTGGGGATGGCCTACCAACGTGGGAGGGGTGCCCGTCGCACCATGACCCCCCTGATTTTCCAGATCCTGGCGGTGGCCTACCCTGAGTTAGATGGGCGCTTGAGGGCATCACAGCAGACACAAGGGGGTGAGTACAACATCATTCAGCTGACTTTGCGCGCAGTAAGGGTGTCTGGGTGGGGGAGGAGGGCTGTGGGTTTCCCTAGGCCAGGGCGAGTTCTGTAGGCTGGGCCCCTCCGTAATGCAGGCCATGTGGCACCCCACCCCACCTCTGTAGAGTGTCAAGTACAAGTATACATGCCCCTGTGTCATCTATGTGTGCAGATGTCGACCATAGCCATGTAGGACATATCCCAGGAATTGCATCTGTAGAGCCCAACAGCGCGACGTAGTGCAGGGGGCTGCTGTGTCTGTATTGTCCACCAACGGTAGCGGTAAGCCATGCACTCAACCTGTGTTTCTTCTGTCATCCCCCCCCCCCTTTTTGTGGTCTCCCTATTCTTGTGTACATCAGCATCATCAGGCGGAGGTACAGTGGCACCGGAGCACGAGGGAGCTGCATCCCACATGGCCATGGAGGGCCACACCACGGACTCCGAATACACCAGTGGGACGGAGGGCGAGGGGAGCACCACAGCGGTCACAGGATCAGCAACCAGCGACACGGACTCGTCCTCCGATGGGAGCTCCCTTGTGGTGGCGGCAAAATCTGTTCCCCCCACTTCTACAGGTACAGCCGCCACCCCCCCTACCAGCACCGCCCTCCCAGCAGCCCCTCAGCCTTCGCCCCGTGCCCGCTCACCCAGGAGGGTGGGCATCACCTTCGCCCCAGGCACCTGAGCCCCTGCACCTGTTACCTCTGCTGCCCTCAGTGAGGAGGTCATTGACCTCCTCAGGTTCCTCACTGTTGGGCAGTCTACCATTTTGATTGCCATCCAGGGTGTAGAAAGGCAATTGCAACACACAAATGCATTCCTGAAGGGCATTCATTCTGGTCAGTCTGCCCTTCATCGAACCCTGCAAACTCTAGCCTCAGCACTGATGGCAGCCATTGTCCCTGCCTCTAGCCTCCCCCCTCCAACTTCCAGCCAGACCGAATCCCCTGTACCCCAGCCTATCCCAAGCACACCATCAGACCAGCCTGCACACACCTCACCACACAAGGGAAGCTCTGGCAAACATAAGCACTACACATCCCACAGGCACTCACGCAAGCATCACACACATACAGACACACCAACATCCACTGCCTGCACTGTGTCCCCCTCCTCATCGTCTCCCTCCTCCCTCCCAGTCTTGTCTACACTCTCACCTGCATGCACTACCACTACAGCCACTACGACCCGCACCAGCACACCCACAGCACACCCCATTCACGTGCAGTCACCACCCCCACTTACACATCCCCTGTGTCCTCTCCCAGTGTGTCTGTGACGCCCCCTCCAAAGATACACAAACGCAGGCACACACCCACCCAACAGCCATCCACCCCACGACAGCCTCCAGCCTATGCACCTTTATCCAAAGTCGCCAAACATACACCTCCTACAACCACTACCTCTTCCTCCACTCCCAAACCCCCTACAGCTACCCGTCCCAGTGTTCCTAAGAAACTTTTCCTGGCCAACCTTGACCTCTTTCCCACCCCCCCCCCACTCATAGGTCCCGTACTAGCACCTCAGCCAAAAAATCGCCGGGACCTGTGGTGCCTGTTACAGGTATGTGGAGTGCACCGGCAACCAGGCCAGCCAGTGTGGCACGGAGCCACAGCACAGCCAGCCTCCCCCCCTGTGAAGCACCAGGAGTTGGACAGTGCCCGGCGGGAGAGGGGGAAGACTCCAGCCAGCAAAGCCGCTCACAAGGGTCCTGGGGGTAGTGTCGACTCAGCTGTGACTCCTCCCAAGGTGGGGAAGGGGCAGAAGAAATCTCCAAAGTCTGGGAGGAGCAGTACGGCGGAGAAGACCGCCATCATCCCTGCTGCCCAGGAGGCCACCGCCAGCCCAATCGTCACTGGCCAGGAGGCCAGCCCAATCGTCACTGGCCAGGAGGCCACCGCCAGCCCCAGAGTTACTGGCCAGGAGGCCACCGCCAGAGTCACTGCCCAGGAGGCCAGCCCAATCGTCACTGGCCAGGAGGCCACCACCAGAGTCACTGCCCAGGAGGCCAGCCCAATTGTCACTGGCCAGGAGGCCACCACCAGAATCACTGCCCAGGAGGCCAGCCCCATCGTCACTGACCAGGAGGCCACCACCAGCCCCAGAGTCACTGGCCAGGAGGCCACCACCAGAGTCACTGCCCAGGAGGCCACCGTCAGCCCCAGAGTCACTGGCCAGGAGGGCCCCGCAAGCCACAGCCCAGCTGACCCATGAAGGACTGCCAGCCACAGGCCTGCTGGGCAATGAAGGAGCGCCTTGGCAAGCACCGCTGAACAGGCCAGGGACCGCTGAACAAGGCAAAGACCGCCATGGAATGCACCGCTGAACAGGGCAAGCACGGCTGAACAGGTCAGAAACTGCCAACTCAAGCACCGCTGAACAGGGCAAAGACCGCCATGGCAAGCACCGCTGAACAGGGCAAGCACCGCTGAACAGGTCAGAAACTGCCAACTCAAGCACCGCCGAACAGGGCAAAGACCGCCATGGCAAGCACCGCTGAACAGGGCAAGCACCAATGAACAGGGCAAGCACTGCTGACCAGGTCAGAAACTGCCAACTCAAGCACCGCTGAACAGGGCAAACACCGCCATGGCAAGCACCGCTGAACAGGGCAAGCATCGCTGAACAGGTCAGAAACTGCCATCTCAAGCACCGCCGAACAGGGCAAAGACCGCCATGGCAAGCACCGCTGAACAGGTCAGAAACTTCCAACTCAAGCACCGCTGAACAGGGCAAAGACCGCCATGGCAAGCACCGCCGAACAGGGCAAAGACCGCCATGGCAAGCACCACTGAACAGGGCAAGCACCACTGAACAGGGCAAGCACCGCTGAACAGGTCAGAAACTGCCAACTCAAGCACCGCTGAACAGGGCAAAGACCACCATGGAATACACCGCTGAACAGGGCAAGCACCGCTGAACAGGTCAGAAACTGCCAACTCAAGCACCCCCGAACAGGGCAAAGACCGCCATGGCGAGCACCGCTGAACGAGGCAAGCACCGCTGAACAGGTCAGAAACTGCCAACTCAAGCACCGCCGAACAGGGCAAAAACCGCCATGGCAAGCACCACTGAACAGGGCAAGCACCGCTGAACAGGTCAGAAACTGCCAACTCAAGCACCGCCGAACATGGCAAAGACCGCCATGGCGAGCACCGCTAGCCCATTAGCGGCAGGGGCAGTGACGCAACTGGGACCGTCACAGGGTGAGTGCTGCACTCTGGGCACCAGTCCCCCTCCAGAACCAGTGGAGACATGCATCCACTCCGTCTGTCCTGCACAGGATGAAGCACTCTGGGCACCAGTCCCCCTCCAGAACCAGTGGAGACATGCATCCATCTCCGTCTGTCCTGCACAGGATGAAGCACTCTGGGCACCAGTCCCCCTCCAGAACCAGTGGAGACATGCATCCACCTCTGTCTGTCCTGCACAGGATGAAGCACTCTGGGCACCAGTCCCCCTCCAGAACCAGTGGAGACATGCATCCACTTGAAAGACTGTGGCTTTGCACTCCCCAGGATATGGCAGTGGGCAACCCACCCACTGTAGAGACTTGAGAGACTGTGGCTTTGCACTCCCCAGGATGGTACAGCGGACAAACCACCCACTGTAGTGAGTTGAGAGACTGTGGCTTTGCACTCCCCAGGATGGTACAGTGGGCAGACCACCCACTGTAGAGACTTGAGAGAATGTGGCTTTGCATTCCCCAGGATATGGCAGTGGGAAACCCACCCACTGTAGAGACTTGAGAGACTGTGGCTTTGCACTCCCCAGGATGGTACAGTGGGCAACCCACCCACTGTAGAGACTTGAGAGACTTTGGCTTTGTATTTCCCAGGATATGGCAGTGGGCAAACCACCCACTGTAGAGACTTGAGAAACTGTGGCTTTGCACTCCCCAGGATTGGACAGTGGGCAACCCACCCACTGTAGAGACTTGAGAGACTGTGGCTTTGCACTCCCCAGGATGGTAAGTGGGCAAACCACCCACTGTAGAGACTTGAGAAACTGTGGCTTTGCACTTCCCAGGATACATCAATGGGCATGAAGCCCCCTCGTGGATCTGGCGTGGTGCACTCATCCAGCTGAGGTGCCCCCCCCTTCCCTTCCCCCTGAGGTGCCTGTTGTATTTCTATCTGGTGACCCTGCAGTGTTCTCTCCGTTTTGATCAGGTATCTAGTGTGGGCCTCGCCCATGCATTTTGTGCCCAGTGGTCCACGGACAATGAATGGTGCATTACCTGCGCTACTAATTGTGGTGTATATTTTGTTTAATGTGTATATATATATATGTATGTATTTGGTTACTGTATTTTGATATATTACAATGGTTCAACTCATTTCCTTTTGTCTTTGCATTCTTCCGGGGGGGTTGGGGGGTGTTACTGTAATGTTTGGATATGCATTGGTGTGTGAGTTGTAGTGGGTGAGGGTCGGGTGGGGGTTGGGATGTTGGTTGTGTGTGTCCCTGTGTTTTTCCCTCCCCCTCCCCTATGTCGTAGGTGCAGTACTCACCGTGGTCTTCGCCGCCGGCGTTGTTGATCCTCGTATAGGAGCAGGAAGACTATCGCTGGCAGAATATGGAGTTCCGGCTCCATGGTGTCGTCGTTCCTCGTGGAGTGTGTAGAGGTGAGCGTTTTCCCTTTGAAATGGCTGTTTCCGCCGTGTTTTTATCCGTGTGAATCTGCCCCGGAAAAGGTGGCGGATCGGCCTGTTGTGATACTGTGGGTGGTACATTGTCCTCCGTCTGTCTGTTGGCGGTGACCGTCGCGCTGTTTGTCTGTACCGCCGTGGCGGTTGGAGTGTTAAAATGGCTTTCTTTGTTGGCGGTTTCCGCCACGGTCATAATTCCAAACTTTTTACTGCCGGCCTGTTGGCGGTTTTACCTCCGCTTTAACACCGACCGCCAGGGTTGTAATGACCACCTAAGACTGTTGAGGCGTTTGGTGAGTATTCAACTCAAAGGGAACCTGGACATCAGGGCAAGACACGTCCAGGGCATAAAAAGCTCATGGGCATACGCTCTCTCTCGTTCCCAGATGGACAGATTTAGGAAGCTAGCTCCGGAGGCGAGTCGACCGATGACACCTTTTCCAGAATGCCTGTGGGAGCTGGCGGAGCAGACTTCTCAATATTAGTGCACAACGCGCTCAAACCAGAGACACATAAAAGGTACGCCAAATACGCCAGAGGCCTCATGGAATTAGGGGGTCTTGAGTCGCTTAGAGATCCATTGGCAACCAGACCGGCAGTGGAGCATTTCATCAAATGGGCCTACCAACAGGGGAAAACAAAGTCCTGGGCCCAAACCCACTTAGCAGCGGTGGCTCATTTCTCAAAGTTACAGACAGGCATAGACCCCACAGCCTCACATTACATTAAAACTGCGATGAAAGGCTGGAAACGGCTCGAGGGACCTAAAAAGGACAACAGACACCCCATAGATTTTAACAAACTGACCCAACAAATAGACGCATTGGAAGCAGTAGCAGACAACCCTTATGAACTGGTTCTATTCAGAGCAGCCTTTTCCACAGCTTTCTTTGGGGCCTTTAGCGTAAGTGAGTTGGTAGCCTCAGCGAAAAAATTGGGAGGCAACATTTGCCTTCAGGCGGAGGATAGCAGACCAGAGTCAGCCAGGGTAAATTTTTTACTGAGAAGGTCAAAAACAGACAAGCAGGGCAGGGGCGCTTGGATTGAACTTAAATGCATAAGACAAACAAAGTATTGCCTGGTCTGCAGTTTAAAAGACTACCTAACTTTGCGCCCCGGGTCTCCTGGCCCACTGTTCATGCACAACAACGGGGACTGGTTGAGCAGATTCCAGTTCGCTGCAGTCATGCTCAAAGCATTAAGGAAAGGAGGCCTGGCCCCAGCAGTTTTCTGATCCCACTCTTTCCGCACTGGGGCAGCTACGACGGCAGCCGAATTAGGCTTAGATGAAAACGGCATCAAAGCGGTTGGCAAGTAGCATCCAAAGCGTATAAAAGTTACATACATCCACATTTGATGTAGATGGAGTTGTTTCTGATTGCATTGACAGGTGCATCACCCAGGTCTATATGGGTGGTTAAGCACTCTTTCATATCCAGACTACAAGCATGGTAGAAGTAGAACGTCAATATTGGAAGGAAAGAAAGATCAGCAAAGACAACCAGATGGTGGGGTTTCCCAGGCATGAAGTGGGCACAGCTCTCGCAGACATTGCAAAGTTTATTAGAGACATCACAGAGACATCCTGATGTGATAATTATATACCTGGGGGTGCTGATCTGACCACTGTTGGGAGAAAGGTCCTCCTGAATGAGATCAGACACAGCTTATTGACAATTACAAGACTATGTGGGAACTCCACCGTAATCTGGTCAGAAATAATCCCCAGAATAATTTGGCGAGGGGCTGTATCAAGCAAAGCAGTAGATAACTCCAGAAGAAAGCTGAACATTGTGGTCACCAAGTACTGCAAAGCAAATGGGCTGGAGAGTATACGCCATGGCTTGATCCACCCCAGATGACCAGAATTATATGAGCCAGATGGCGTACACCTATCAGCTGAAGGGATGGGCATTTTCTGGTCCAACCTGGCGGCAGGAATGGCATAACCAAGCTGAAAAAAATAAAAGGAGAACAACGGAGGGGAGCTGCCCGGAGACGTAAGCCTCTCAGGCAGCGTGGCGGTAATTAAAGGAGGTTTTACCAAAATGGACCGTAAGCACACTTAGTAAGGCGGTGTGCAAATGAAGGCCACACACCTGGGGATGCCTTACGGTAGGGTGAAAGGAGGCCAACTAAGGAGAGTAAGCGGAATACAGCACTAGCAGCCCAGACCCACCAGGTCGGATGGCAGGGCACAGATACATGCCAGGTAGTGAGTTGGGCCTAATCCAAAGAATTTGAGGCTACCCCCTTTGAGAAACGTGTTAAAACGAACACTATGGATTGAGCCCCCTCCAAAAACTAAATGTGGGATTGCCTACAAACCTAAGGGTGCAAAGAGTCATGACAAACAGAGGCCAGGACTCCAAGGCCGACCAGTCACTGCTAGTCGTGCATTTCTGATTATTGAATTCATTGTAAATGTATTGATCTTCACATATGACTAAGTGTGATGATTGTATTGAAAGAAGAGTGATTTAAATAGCAGTGAAATTAATGCTCGCCGAATCAAAGAAATGTAATACCTTACAGGCAATTACACATTTGTCCACATCAATAAAAGCAGCCAAGTTCAATCAATCAATAGTTTATTCGGTCCAAATTTGGGCCATTTAAAAGATTTAAAAATATATACATACGTACAGAAAGATAAAAACCATAAACCAGTACACAATAAAAGGAACAATAGTAAAAAAAGTAGGGGTCCAGTAGCTGCCTGAGAAAGATTACATAAATAGGTGGGGTGAAAGAGGTGCTCGGAATAGTCTCTGGATCTTACCCTGTACATAACCCTGAACAGTAAAATAATAATAACGTAAAAGCTGTTGTGTGGCACATCTCTATATAAAATCAGACATTGAAACTTCAGACAGTAAAACTGATTAAAAATTTAAGAAGTCAGACAGTGGTAGATGATGCTCTAGGTTAATTAGTTCTTTTGGGTTAATTAATCCAATAAATTGCATCTTGACAATTATAAAATTAAATATAATTTTAAATTTATAAAACACTTTAGTTAAAATAACTCAATGTAGCACTTATTCAGAGATACGGTCTTTTGGGCTCAGTAAGTCGCGGTTTACAATTAGAGCCCAAGGCTGATATAACAGGATGCTGGTTTACTGTTTTCAAGACAGCTCTTCAAACAGTGAGTTAAAATCTAGAATAGTCCTATTACGAATTTTCCATGCTGCAGCCAGATATTTAGAAACAGCGCTGATTATCAGTATGGAAGTGTCGTATTTACATATTCTGAATAGACTGTTGCGGGATAGTGGTTGGAGTGTTCTGCACAAGGGAATAATCCACTTCCCTCGGGGGCCTTTGTACAGAGGGCAGAAAAATAGGATGTGTTCAGCTGTTTCCTTGCATAAATGACAATTTATGCACTTGTCCGATGGGGAACTGTTAGTCAACCAACCAGCCGTGTAGCTATTAACCGCCAATGTCCCGTACCTGAGCTGGAGTAGTAGAGAGCGAGCACGGGCTGGTATGGGTAGATCCAGGGAGCTTTCAGGGAAGGGAACGTGTTTGACCAGCAGGAATTCTGCTGTCAGCCGACCTGACACATTTGAACCGAGAGATTCCTCGTTGATTTTTGCCCAATAATGTTCTTTGATCAGGCGTTTAGCACTGCCAGGAATCATCTCGGGGTTCTCCCAGTACTGGGATAGACTCAGTTTGGTCCATGCCGCTTTCATCTCCCTGAGCCACCGTACCTTTTCCCATCCGTGATGAGGTGGTAATAGTTCTTTAACTGCTGCCCTGTAGGGTTCAAGTTCGTCTGTTTTCCATAGTCTGACCCAGTATAGGAGTGGTCTTAGATATGCTACGTCTTTGATACTATTTAAGCCCAGGTCCAGTCTGAGGGGGAGCATTGGCGTGCCCCTCCCCAGTCTAGATATGTGTCTGAGGAAGTTATTTTCTTTGGTTTGGAGAGTATCCATCTGTCTGTGTAATCCCCAAAGTTCTGCTCCATATAGGGCCGCAGCACGGATTTGTGCTTTATATATTTCAGAGATAAGGATCAGAGGGGGGCTTATGGCAGTGCTAGCTTTGCGTCCTATTACTCCACATCTTTGGCTAATTGTTAGTGCCCCTTTCCTTATGGCTGGCTCCCAGCTACCCTTGTCAGATAGTCTAATGCCCAAGTAGTCATATTCCATTACTCTCTCCAGGGGAGTTAAATCCATCTTTATGTTTGCGCTGAGCTTCTTGTTCGGGGCGCTGTATATCATAAGTTTGGTTTTCTTATGGTTTATGTCTAATCCATAGTTTCTGCAGTATACACCAAACTGATTTACCAAGTTTTGAATTCCCATGGGTGATTTAGACAAAAGAATAGTGTCATCTGCGTAGAGTAGGCAGGGGACTTTGGTTCCAGCCTGCTTGGGAGAATCATTTGTGCAGTTTGCTAAGTACTTGATACAGTTGTTTATGTATAATAGGAAGAGAGTTGGGGCCAGGACGCACCCCTGTCTAACTCCCCTCTCAATAGCCACTGGTTCTGTGAGATCACCCTTCTTGCCGTTCCTGATTTGGGCATAGGTATTTTCATGTAGGCGGGTAATAAGTTTCAGGAGGCCATGCGGGACACCCATATTGGCTAGCGTCAGCCATAACTGGTTTCTGGGGACCAGGTCGAACGCGGCTCTGAGATCAATAAAAACTACGTAAAGGTTACCCCTTCCTATTTCTACAGTTTTCCATTTTATTGTTAAAAATCTTAGCACCTGATCTATAGTACTGACTGCTGGTCTGAACCCTGCTTGTAGATCAGAGATGGCGTTTGTTTCTAAAATCCAGTCTTCTAGACAGGACAAAATTTGTTTTGCAAAGATTTTTTGGAAGTTGTCGAGTAAGGAGATTGGGCGATAGTTGGCAGGGTTAGAGGGGTCGCCTTTCTTAAAAATGGGGACTATCTCTGCTCCCAACCAGGAGCTCGGAACAGGTGCTCCAGCAGCTATCTCATTGGAAATGAGGTTTAGGTATGGGGCCCATGCATCTGGATTCGTCTAGTAAAGGTCTCCTGGTATTTTATCAAGGCCGGGGGCCTTTCCCCATTTCATTGAGGCAATCGCAGCCTTGGTATCTGCCAAAGTGAATTCAATTTTGGGGGTCTCGGAGGTCATAATATGGATCAGATCCCGGGAAGCAGCATCGGTGGTCCCCAGGTATAATTGGGAAAAATGGTCGGACCATTCTGCAGGGAGTATTGAGGCACCAGGCGAACGGTGTGGTTCATTGCTGGTATCAGCTACCAATTGCCAAAATTTCGTGGTGTCGTTTGTTTTGGCAGATTCCAGGAGGAGGACCCATCTTGATTCATCCCATTTCCTACGGGCTCTACCTTGTTCCTTTTTGTAGTCTTTTCTAGCTTCCCTTATATAATCCATCTGGCCACCTCTTAGGGCTCTCAGCAACTTATGCTGTGCTTCTCTGCATGCAGGGTTGAACCATCTTGCGTTAGAGTTCTGTTTAGGCTCTGTTGCCGACTCTTTAGTAAGTAGAGTTTTTAAAGAGTTAAAAAACAGTGTGTGGGCTGCTATAAGCCCACCACTATCTTTCGTGGGTTGAAGTATATATTCCATGTGATCCGCCAGTTGCCTGTACACTTTTGCCAAAGTGGTTATGTCGGTGTTCAGGGATTTCCATCTAACATTTCGCCTGTTGTTGGTCAGTACGAGCTGCTGTCTATAGGACTTGGGGCAGGAGGCTTCAAGTAGGGGTAGTAGGTTCCTGAGTGATAAAATCAATGGTTCATGGTCGCTTTCCTCATGTTCTGTGATGTTCATATCGACCATGTGACCCCAAAGGCGGATGTCGAGCAAGATGTAATCAATCTGGCTCTTCTGCAACCCACGTTTGAATGTGGGGTGAAGGTTAAGATCCGAGCGGGAACGGCCATTGCAAGCCCGGAGACCATGTGCCAATGTAATGTCCATGAGCTGGTATGATAGTCTGTTGATTTTAGGTCTTTTGCTTGACACCAGCTGGGGGATGCCCCAATGAGCATCTTCATCTTTATATAATTCCTGGGCCAGCGAGTAGGGTTCAAAAGTGGTGTTAAAATCTCCGGCAATGAGAATAAAATGAGAGGGTGATTTATCGGTGAGAAAATTGTCTAAAATAGTCAGTGCGTTGGACTCATATTTATTGCCCAGGCTCCTATTATAGATGTTAATTATTAAAAGTGGTTTCTCTCTAAGGGATGGTATTGATAGACCCATTAGATCAGGGCAGCCCAAGTCAATTGGTTCAATTTGGCATTTGAGAGAACAGCTGAGCCATATTAGCAGGCCACCTGAGGGTCTCCCTGAATTCACCTTTTTTGCTGGAATCCAGTAGCTTTTGTAACCGATTCTATATTTGGGCTCCAGCGCCCATGTTTCTTGGAAGAGACATATTTTATGTTTGTCTATAAATTTTCCCCATTCAGGGTTGTTCATTTTACTCTCCAACCCGGCAATGTTCCAACTGAGGATGGTATCTAAGCCATCTGGTTTATTATGGGGAGCTTCAGCCACGGGATTCTCTCTCGGGGCTAGGGTACCGTGGGGGAGCATTATGCCCTTCTCAGTCGTGTCTAGGGTGCTTCCAGCCCCATCTAGGACAGGGGGTGGCCTAAGCCAATCAAATACCTGGAGTAGAGGTGGGTCTGCGGGTTTGCTGTGATCTAGTGGGTCTATAGCTAAATTAATCTCAATCACCCTGCGCTCCTTATCTGTTCCCCCGATATGGATTTCAGAACATTTAAGATAGTCTGACTGGGCGAGAGCGGGAGTTAGAGTAGACTCACTAGTGTTGCTAATGGGAGTATATTCGGCCCCACAGTTGATTTGCCCTGTTTTATAAGTTTCATTTTTCCCAGCTATAGGATAGTTTTTGTTCCAGTTGCTTGAACCTCGGGAATTAAGAAAAGTCATGTGTAATAGTCAATCGTTTTCGGAGAGTGTGGGCGAGGCAGGATTTAAATAGCAGTGAAATTAATGCTCGCCGAATCAAAGAAATGTAATACCTTACAGGCAATTACACATTTGTCCACATCAATAAAAGCAGCCAAGTTATATCCACTGTTAAAACATTGCACATTGCTTGGTTTGTTGCATTACACCGTAGGTGGGTCAATATTGCTTGGTAATACAAATTTCTGGAGTGAGACAAGTGCGGGTGTTACTGTCTTTGTACGAATTAGGTGACGGAATTCAAAGTAGCGCACAGCTGGCCATAGTCTTGTCTTTTTCCTTCACACACAGTTGTGTTGGGGTCATTGAGAATAATGACCATTTCTACAGTACAGAATACAAACCGAGTTTTCTAGTTATAAACTGTGCATATTTTAAAGAGGTCTGCCGATAACATGTGCATATTGTATTTGGGAGTGCTTTTAAAGGAATAACTAAATATCTCTGCACTACGGAAAACTTTAAATGTTTATAAATTCAAAATGACTCTGTGTCATGTAACACCTTCATCCACTCCTGGGTTTTTAGCTAAGAGTACGTTGCATTTAGCAATGTAACTATAGAGTCAAAAATCACTGCATGCAATGTTAATGGATGATGGTGTCAGTCCATGATGAAACATGGCTGCTACGTATGAAAATGTGAGAAGAAAAACAGCACTTTCTTCAACATTCTTAAACTCTTCATAAAGACTGTTGTTTGCATCCCTGTTTCAGATTTCGGATTTGTTTTAAGAAAAATAAATGTAAATGTAAATGTTGCTGTAAGAAAAAAGCAGCACAGAATGTGCTTTTTAGCTGTTTCTTTTACAATCTCCTATGTCCTTTGGATCTCCCTTGAAATGTTTATTTATTTATTTGTGGTTTTCTATACATTAGACATGTGTGTGAGGCAGGGAGTTACATTTAGACTCAATAATTTATAAATGTATATGCATACATTTGTATAGCACCCAATAGCACCCAATGGTCCTGATTCACAAACTGCACTTTTGTGTTAGTTCACTACTTTTTGTTGTTCACAAACTGTACTTTTGCATTAACTTTTACATTAACCTACACTTTTGCGGGAATTTTATCTTTCGTAGTACATCAAGCACTACATGTTGCCAACCACTGTTCTACCCCACCCTTCTGATAGAAAATAACAGATCAATCAATCAATCAATCAGCATCTATAGAGCACAGCAGTAATACCCATAGGGAGGATCTGGGTGCTGTGGTGCGAGGTATCCATCGAAGAGCAAGTTAGGGATTAAAAATAAAACCCCACATGAAATAATGTTAAATTATATTAAATTATTGAAAATAGTTACAATTATGAATAAACATAAATTCATGTTAAAAAATATGAATATACAAATATCACATATGTATTATTCACAATGTAATAATGTACTCTACAGACATGTACTCTACCCAAAAGGTAATTCAACACATACCTTTCATAGCTATTATTCTTCAAGACTAAGGAGCTGATTACGAGTTGAGTGGACGAGAAGACCCTTCTGCTGAACTTCAGACGGGGAAGTTGCCGCCTTACTGGCTACATTCCCTCTCAAGGTTTCCTATGTTACTATCTGTAACTTGTACACTAACGCCCAGAATGCAATAAAGAAATATGCAGTAGAAATGTATATCAGGCAAAACCAGGGAAAATTAACAACTACGTTTAAAATATATAAAATAATCTCCCCATAAAAACTGCGTAAAATATAGGTATAATGTACACTATCTCTTTTCCTTATATATATACATATATATATGGAAAAGAGATAGTGTACATTATATATATGTCCATATATATATGGAAAAGAGATAGTGTACATTATTATACATATATTTTACGCAGTTATATATATATATATATATATATATATATATATATATATATATATATATTTTAAACAAAAGCGTCCTCTCAGCGAAAGCGCACTCCCACCAGGTTAATTTAGGAAAATCGAAATTCAGCAACTCACAGCGAATTCCTTTCAGTCTTTTCAAAATTCAGGCCTATATCGAAAAACCATCTCTGGACACGTGTTTCGGGGTTGATCCCCTCATCAGCAGAGAAACTAAAAAATATATCACCCTCGTAGGTGCAGCCATTGCTGGATGTGTTCCAGACTCTCATTCCTTTTAAAGACCACATACCTGGCTCGTTCAGCAAATTCAATTGCAAGCACCTGATTAATATATTCAAGTGCCAGCCCAAGTGCATGCTGGTTACGGTAGTCCTGCGCATTTGTAATTGCACCCAAGGTGGGTTGCTGGAGCCAGACAAAATCATGAAAAGAATACAATTCCTTAGTAGGCGAATTCGACGTGAATTTTCAAATTAGCTGCATATATTCCAACCTGCTGCTCGAAGTGTGACAATCCATTTTAGTCACACCGACCTGCTCAGAACACAGTGGTGCTGCTTTCCCGGCTGGACCAGCCGGTGATTTATTTTAAACAAAAGCGTCCTCTCAGCGAAAGCGCACTCCCACCAGGTTAATTTAGGAAAATCGAAATTCAGCAACTCACAGCGAATTCCTTTCAGTCTTTTCAAAATTCAGGCCTATATCGAAAAAACATCTCTGGACACGTGTTTCGGGGTTGATCCCCTCATCAGCAGAGAAACTAAAAAATATATCACCCTCGTAGGTGCAGCCATTGCTGGATGTGTTCCAGACTCTCATTCCTTTTAAAGACCACATACCTGGCTCGTTCAGCAAATTCAATTGCAAGCACCTGATTAATATATTCGATATAGGCCTGAATTTTGAAAAGACTGAAAGGAATTCGCTGTGAGTTGCTGAATTTCGATTTTCCTAAATTAACCTGGTGGGAGTGCGCTTTCACAGAGAGGACGCTTTTGTTTAAAATATATATATATATATATATATATATATATATATATATATATATATATATATATTAACAGACAGAATGTTTAGAATAAGTGGGTTTATTTAATCAGGTTTGGGGTTTTTTAAGTTTGTTTTAGATTGATTAACTACAATATCCAAAATGCATTGTAACAGTTGGAAGGGATATTGAGTATAAAAGGGGAAAGAAAGGAAAGACTCATTTACAGTGAACAAGACTCCTTGAGAGTTGAAACGCGTAAGTGGTTGTTGCTTGCAATAAATCCATTGAGAGGGGTGAATTTCTTTGTCTGACAATATTTCCGAGATTGGTCTTCTCTGTCACCTGGCACCGGCAGTGGAGTGCGCCGCCCAAACACCTTTGACCATATTGTATACATATATATATAGATATATATATATTCACTTTAAAAACCAAAGGTTACAGAGACGTTATAGTTAGGCTTGTGCCCTAAGGTAACTATAACTTGTGCCCCGCCATGCACAGTTTTTTAGTCAAAAATGTTCATGGTCATTAGCAGTGTATAACAAGGGTGCGAGTTATAGTTACCTTAGGGTACAAGTTATAGTTACTTGAGGTAACTTTAACTATTAATGGTCAGTTTCTGTGGTTTCTACATTTAAAATGTGAGCCTTTGTTTTTTAAGTGAATTTCTACTTTAAAAAAAAATTCTATTTCCTAATTTTAACGTCCCTGTAACCTTTGTTTGTTTCAGTGAAGTTCTAGGTTTTTGAACATGTATTAATTTTCATTCAATGTATAGTAATTGGTTTTTAACATATAGGCCCTCATTACAACCCTGGCGGTCGGTGTTAAAGCGGCGGTAAAACCGGCAACAGGCCGGCGGTAAAAAGTATGGGATTACGACAACGGCGGAAACTGCCATTTGAACACTCCGACCACCAGGGCGGTAGCAACAAACACCGCAGCGGTCACAGCCAACAGACAGGTGGAAGACAATGAGCCGCCTGTAGCGTAGGCCTTAGCGCAGTTATGCAATCACGACACAGACAACTTGTTTGGCTGTCAGCACACGAGGAACTGCGTCATCGCAGTTTTCACTTTATTCATACCCGTGCTCTGCGCCCCTCCTGGACAGGCTTCGGAAGAACTGGCAGCACATTTTCAAACGCCGTAGACGTTATGACCTCAACCACAGGAAACTTTGTATAAGAATCTATCATAACGACAGTCAGCCTCCCATCCGGAAAACTCCCAAAGTCCATGCTCACCTTCGTCCATGGTTTCAAAGTGGCTTGTTCAGTCACCACCGGGAAACTAGGCGGTTCCGCCGATGTGATGATACAGGAGTGACACTTCCCCACCATTTCATCAACTTGACTGTCCATGCCAGGGAACCTCACTTTGGCACGTGATCTGGCTTTTGTTTTGGCAGCACCTTGATGCCAACTCTATCACTCGAGACCACAGACACTGAGGAAGTACAATTCTCCTTCCCCTCAGGATCAGCCCAGCATTATCGGTGGACAATTCATCACGCACCTTCCATATGCCCTGCATAGCCAACTTCTGGTCTGGGCTGGACGCATTCGTCTTTTCTAGAAAGTGTTTCCATTTCCTGTGACTCAACGCCTCATTTACCTGATTCAGTACCACATCATCCTTGGTGGCATTCACAATGTCGGTTATGAGAAGGGCATTGGGACATGCCGACTGCACAACAATGCTGACAAAGACCTCAGTGCTTTCTTCATCTTGCTCTTGGTGAGAATCAAGTACCTTTGGAGACGGATGGCAAGATAAATAAAGTGCTGGGTTGTTTGCCCTGGGTCGATAAATGACTGTAAATCGATAAGGCTGAAGTAGAACAGTCCATCGTTCAATCCTAGGAGGTGTGAGACGGGGGCTTCCCGCAAACAGTGAAACTAAAGGCTTGTGATCAGTTACTACTTGAAACTCATGTCCATACAGATATAAATGAAAATGCCTGCATGTCCATCGAATAGCTAAAGCTTCGCGCTCAATCAGCGCACATTGTGTTTCAACTGCCGACAATGCCCGGCTGGCATATGCAACTGGAATCCACTCTTGATGTCTCTGTTCTTGAAGAAGAACAGCCCCAAGTCCAACAGGGCTCGCATCCACCACCACTTCTGTCCGCCTACAGGGGTTAAAATAAGCCATGGTTGACCTATCCAACAAAGCTGCCTTGATGTCTTTGAACGCCTTGTGTGCAGCCGGATTCCACTCCCAGCGGTGTTGCCCTTTTGTGAGTTGTCGAAGAGGCTCTGCCATAGTGGCAAGCTGTGGTATGAACCTCCCACAATACGTGGCCATCCCCAAGAAACTGCGTACTTCGGTGGGATTTTGGGGAGTTGGGGCTTGATGAATCGCTTCAGCCTTAAAAAAGTCTCCCTGATAGCATTCTGGAACATCTCGACTGCTGAGGACACCCCAAACCTCAGCCTCTTGTATCGCCGGAGCCCCACGTGTTGAGAAAGTGGTAATGTTCCTGCTCTCAGGGTCTAGCTCCAGCTGATGATAGCCAGCGTTAAGATCCAGTTTTGAGAACCACTGCGCCCCATTCAGATCTGCTATGATGTCATCCATGGTGGGCGTTATGTGTCTCTCCCTTCGAATGGCTTTATTAGGCAAGCGCATGTCAACGCAGAGACGAATAGCTCCAGGCTGCTTGGGTTTTGGCGCTATCACCAAAGGTGAAACCCAGGGTGTTGACCCATCTACCTTTTCTATGACTCCTTGGTCTTCAAGCAGTTGTAGGTTTTTTTTTACGGCGGGCCGCAAATAGAATGGCACACGACGATGCCTCAGAGCCACAGGGACAACGTTTGGGTCTATGTGAAGTTTGACACGCTTTCCTTTTAGCCTTCCCAACCCCTCAAAGAGTTGCGGAAATTCACTGACGAGGCGTTCCACCTGAGAGTCATGAACTTGACGTGCAAAGAATACCAGCTCCAAATCCTCCGCCGTGTGACACCCTAATAAGGTGCCTCAATCTCCTGCCACCACATAGAACTTTGCCTTTGCCGACCGATCCTCACTGGTCACTGACACTTCCACAGTTCCTTTTAGAGGAAGAGGCTCCCGTCCTCCATAGTTGTATATCTTGGTGGCAGTCGGGGTAAGAGGCGGTGTGGCCAATAACTACTGAAATAGGGTCTCATCCATAACGTTAACTGAGGCCCCTGATGCTCAATAAGTACTGATGCTAACGTGCTGTTGACTTGTACGTTACTCATGGGAGGCGGTCTCTTTTTTTGTTGCCTCCCGCCAGTGAATGAAATTACAAAAATGTCCTGTAGTGAATCCTAGTTTGTTTTAACGGGTTAACAGGAGTTAGCTTAGCCGTAGGCTTGTAAACTCGTGCCCCCGTCACCCAGTGACTTTTAACCTACTTAGCTTGCTCTGGCTTAGTCCATTTAATTATTTATTTCCTTTAAAATGGCGGCCTTGTTTATAGTTAGGCCACTTGTTATGGGTTCTATTATCAGTGTCACTGCGCCAAGCCGTCAAGATCAAGCACGAAAGCCAAACATACAGTAGGCATTCACACTTAGGGATTTTCCCTCTCTATACTTTCGAGGGATTGTTGATATTAATTGCCGTCCCAAGCATGCCTGTTATCTATTGATATGAATAACACTTATGACAGGGGACCTTGTAGATCTGTATAAATACAACACACTTTTAGACAGATAATCAGAGGGATTCCGACCAGAGGGCATCGCCACCATCGCTGATACCGATGCTGCAGTCATCTTGACACTGATCCAGTCTTAGGGGGTCATTCTAACCCTGGCGGTAAAAACCGCCAGGGCGAATGACCGCGGTAGCACCGCCAACAGGCTGGCGGTGCACCGCTGGGCATTCTGACCGCGGCGGTTCTGCCGCGGTCAGTAGCGGGAAACCGGCGGTCTCCCGCCGGTCTCCCGCCGGTTTCCCGCCGGTTTCCCGCCGGTTTCCCGCTGCCCTGCAGAATCCCCCATGGCGGCGGAGCGCGCTCCGCCGCCATGGGGATTCTGACACCCCCTACCGCCATCCTGTTCCTGGCGGGTCTCCTGCCAGGAACAGGATGGCGGTAGGGGGTGCCGCGGGGCCCCTGGGGGCCCCTGCAGTGCCCATGCCAATGGCATGGGCACTGCAGGGGCCCCCGTAAGCGGGCCCCAAAAGGAATTTCAGTGTCTGCTTTGCAGACACTGAAATTCGCGACGGGTGCTACTGCACCCGTCGCACTCCAGCAACTCCGCCGGCTCCATTCGGAGCCGGCTTCATTGTTGCTGGGTCTTTCCCGCTGTGCTGGCGGGCGGCCTTTTGGCGGTCGCCCGCCAGCACAGCGGGAAAGCCAGAATGGCCGCCGCGGTCTTGTGACCGCGGTGCGGTCATTTGGCGGTAATCGCATGGCGGGCGGCGACCGCCGCCCGCCGCGGTTAGAATCACCGCCTTAGTGTCCCTGCGGAGTCTGAGATAGAGACCTCATTCCAAGGTAACGAGGGTTGGGGGCTCCTCTCATGAACACGGTTTTGGCAGATTAGGTTTAACGAACCCAGCTCTTCCTTTTTAGGTAGAAGGTTAGACCTACTCTCCTTAGGGTATTAGGGCTTATTCCATCTTTTACATATACATATATTTTATCTTATATTGCATAATGGTGGGGGTCTTTATAACAATGACTCTCCTCTTTACTATACTGTTGCTTGGTATATTCATTATCCTAATCATTGCAGTTCATGCAACTTATCACAAATTGCAGTTATGTTGAATAAAAACTATTATAACTTTACTGCATCTGTGTTATTGCCTTTGTTTGTATGAGACATTATAAATCTGTGAGAAAAGGGTAATTTCCGTTTAACCACGACAACCCTGAGATATTGTATTTTGAGTCCATGCGTAAGCGACTGCTACAAATCACCTTTTACTATTGTGTTTTCGGTGAGGTACTGCTAGTAAGCCGGTAAGGTTTGGACAACAGTTACAAATAGTTGTAGGAAGAGACTTAGTCACCTACGAACGAAAGTACTGTCATCCCGAGACCAGCAGTCTTGCTCAGAGCAAGAGTCCAAACTATGACATGGCGCCACCAACGATGGTGTTTAGGCACTAATTTACGGATACCCTGACTATCACTGTCTCACAGACAACAGGTACCCTCAGTACCATTATACGGAGACGTCCGTGGTCTTTGGGAGAATCCTCCTCAGCCAAACAGGTAACACCTGCTTAGGCTGTAGGTTGTTCGAGCTCAAACTCACAAAAGGAAAAACGTCCCCTATTTTGGTGTTCCGTTTCTCTAAACAACTATGGCTAATACCATAGACATTCCTGCAAATGCTAGACATGCACTTACACAACATTTATTAGCGCATGGCCTTACAGAAGAGGGCGGGGAAGTTACTTTGATTATAGAAGCAACAGAAGCTTACCAAACGGAAACATTTTATTGTTGGGTTGCCTTTCCTGAGGCTGACCAACGGACGCACACGTTTCACACTTATAACATTGCGGACGTACCCGTAAAGTATGAAGCATACCAGTATCATGAAATATCGCTCACATATCAGGAGCGTCAAAACTGGTTTGAAGGCGCCCTACCACATATACTGCGGCGGGTGAGGCTAGGTCCTTTAAGTAATGAAGGGCCGACGTGGCCCATGTTTGCCACATATACACCTCATCCAGGCATTCAGACTATGCCGCTTGTAGATTTAAGGATATTATATAATGAATTAGTGGCATTATATAGACGATTAGTCCAGTTCGTAATGCGAACATTGAACACTACACCAGCGCGTCCAGCACCGCTAGTAGCTGGTGGATATCAATTGGCTACTGGGATTAATCCACAAACGGTGCATACCATTATGGGTAAAGTGCCCTCGGATCGAGAAAAAATACCGTTCTGGATTGCTCAGAAAACAAATCAGCTGGAAGCTGTGTTCCCCCATACGGGGCCACAGGAGATTGCTCACTATGTGCTTGCCTTTCGGGATGGTTCCCTCGGTTGATGAATGTGCCACTTGGGGTACAGTCTTTGCTGCCGTTTATACTACCACGCATGGTACCCCTACACTGGCCAATTTGCCGGAAGTATTGAAACAAATACAAAATGAGCATGGGGCTGCACCAGCCCTAGATCTGGGGATGAAATTGATGGGTAATTTTGACGCCGTCTCGTCGATAATATTGAGTAATATTAAAGGGGAAGCAGTAGCACTGGCGATACGCCAGCGTCTCCGGGAAACTCCACACCAGGAACAAGAGAGACAGCTACCAAAAATAATCTCTGATACCTATACTAGTATAGGACGGGATGGGCTGGGAGCCAAACCTAAAAAATTGGACATACCAAGTACCACCCATAAGGAAGGTACGAAGCAGGCACAGGAGGGCTCTAAGAAGCGCTGGGACAAACAAAAAGATTTCAAGGATAGGAGAAACAAAAGAGCTGATTCTCCTCATCCGGAGTACTCCGAAAGGAGATATAGGGGGTGATTCTCACCCTGGCGGGCGGCGGAGGCCGCCCGCCAGAGTTCCCCCTTCCAAAATACCGCTCCGCGGTCGTAAGACCGCTGAGGGTATTTTGGCTTTTGCACTGGGCTGGCGGGCGACGGCCAAAAGGCCGCCCGCCAGCCCAGTGCAAACCACCCTTCCCACGAGGACGCCGGCTCAGAATTGAGCCGGCGGAGTGGGAAGGTGCGACGGGTGCAGTGGCACCCGTCGCGTATTTCAGTGTCTGCAAAGCAGACACTGAAATAAAAAGTGGGGCCCTCTTACGGGGGCCCCTGCAGTGCCCATGCCATTGGCATGGGCACTGCACGGGCCCCCAGGGGCCCCACGACAACCCACACCGCCATCCTGTTCCTGGCGGGAGAACCGCCAGGAACAGGATGGCGGTGTGGGCTGTCAGAATCCCCATGGCGGCGCCGCGAGCTGCGCCGCCATGGAGGATTCTAATGGGCAGCGGAAAACCGCCCGCCAGCCCAGTGCAAACCACCCTTCCCACGAGGATGCCGGCTCAGAATTGAGCCGGCGGAGTGGGAAGGTGCGACGGGTGCAGTGGCACCCGTCGCGTATTTCAGTGTCTGCAAAGCAGACACTGAAATACAAAGTGGGGCCCTCTTACGGGGGCCCCTGCAGTGCCCATGCCATCGGCATGGGCACTGCAGGGGCCCCCAGGGGCCCCACGACAACCCACGCCGCCATCCTGTTCCTGGCGGGAGAACCGCCAGGAACAGGATGGCGGTATGGGCTGTCAGAATCCCCATGGCGGCGCAGCGAGCTGCGCCGCCATGGAGGATTCTAATGGGCAGCGGAAAACCGGCGGGAGACCGCCGGTTTTCTGCATCTGACCGCGGCCAAACCGCCGCGGTCAGAATGCCCTGCGGGGCACCGCCAGCCTGTTGGCGGTGCTCCCGCCAACCCTGGCCCCGGCGGTCCATGACCGCCGGGGTCAGAATGACCCCCATAATCTCAGAAATAGGGATAACATTAGAACTCCAGACAGATATACTGATTCACGTCCTTCTCGTTCCTTTCAGGACGCACCGCATAAACGTAGCGAGAGAGGGGGCCATCAAGATCGACGTCCGGAATACGTGAAAGTAAAGAAAGACTCGCCACAGTCTATTGTTAAAAAAGAAGAAAAGACTCCTCAACAAAAGCCACAATTTAAAAAGAAAAAAGTGGCTGCACTGACCATTAAAAATGCCAGTAATATTGAGAACACTGTTGAGGAACAAGAAGTGGGCAGTGACTCTGTTGGACAGCGCGGCAGAGGTCACGATATGTCGCCAGAATCTGAAAGATCATCTGGATGCGACAGCAACTAGCGATTACATCGCAGTTGAAACGGCGGATGGCCGCGTACTTCCACCCAATCGGGTTTTTGATTTAACAATTCAGATAGAGGGAGACGTGGAACGCATTATTAGTGTAATATTCTGGGATGAACTTACTAGTGATATCCTGTTGGCCGAGAGAGACTGGCCACCTGAACATGTCCGCATGCTCCCACATGGGGAAGATGTCATTTTGCCTTCTTTCTCCGATCTTGTTCCGGAGACAGACAAATGAGCATTAGCTGCTGAATGGGCTTTAGCGCAGGCACCTGCATTATACCGCAATCATGTAGGTTGGGACAAGGACTCTCCATGCCATATTATTCCCGTTCGATCTACACCACACCCGCAGCCACAATACCCTGTTAAACTTGAAGCAAAAGCTCCAGTGACAGAGATACTGTCACAACTTGAATACCAGGGAGTAATTGAGCCCTGTACATCCGCAATTAATAATCCGCTATTTCCCGTTGCGAAACATGATCATTCATATAGAATAGTGGTTTATTATAGGCACTTGAATAGTCATGCACGCACTTATGCTATACAAAATTCACACAGCACAGCGCTAATTAATAATATAGTGCGTAAAAAATACAAAACTACATTGGATATATCTATTGGTTTTTTCTGCCAGAATTTAGCACATGAAAGTAGAGACCTAAGTGCATTTTCCTATGGTTCTCAGAAACACTTTTGTCGTTTACCCCAAAGCTATGAAAACAGCCCAGGACTGTTTTCGGCCCGTGTCACATCAATCTTACAGGAGCTTGACTCCGAGGCATTATCATATGTGGATGATATCTATCTCACTGATGACACCCTTGACATTCATCTTGCCAGGGTCGATCGGATAATTTTGGGATTTGCCGCCTTCGGATATAAATTTAATTTTAAGAAAAGCAAGATAGCCTTTCTTAGTGTATTGTTCCTAGGATATGAACTATCAAACGAGGGGAAGAGCCTGGCCCCACACTTCCTAGAGAAGTGTGCTCAGCTACAGCCTCCGAACACGCTTAAGAAATTGCAGTCATTATTGGGTTTCTTTAATTTTGGCAGAACATATATTCCAGATTATGCTGAACGCGTAAAGCCACTATATGACTTAATTCAGCCCAATTATTCTAGCAGGCGATGGACAATTGAACACACACACATCCTAAGGGACATACAACGAGACATGCTAGAAGCTAGACACTTGTACACACGGGACAATAAAACAAATTTGGTCATCAGAATAATAGCTGGTGCCCTAGGATTTACCTATGTCACTTTTAATGAGGGTGACACGGTGCCAATAGCATACAAATCACATTTGTACTCCAATGCAGAAAAACGTTTTGCTCCTACTGAAAAAATTCTGACGGCGGTACAGATTGCCTCATAAAGGAGAGACCGCTTGCCCAGGGAAAACGCATTGTTGTTGTCTCCCCGGTTCCGGCCTTAGAGGCTGTCACTAAAGCGAGCGTTCCTAACGCTAAGGCATTGCATCCACGCTGGATTCAATGGGCAACGTCTCTGACCACCACTGATGTTGATTATGTGTTTGACCCCAGACTTCAGACACAAGAATTTCTCCAGTATGAACAGGAGTACCCCGCTCCCTTACACATATTGCCAATAGACAGTTATGATACCATCATTTACACTGACGGATCGGCACAACCTCTGTGGGTACTAAACATCAATACTCGGCAGCTTGCGCAGCCGTGTGCGGGGTAATGGAAGACGGAGTTTTTCATCCTCATAACACGTACACTCAGACCTTAGGGGACTGCACAGCCCAGTTGGCCGAGCTTAAGGCTCTTCTTCTAGCGCTCGAACATTCAGAGCCAGGAACGCAGACTTTGATCGTCTGTGATTCGTATTACTGCGTCCAGTCATACAATGAATACCTCAATCATTGGATACTGAACAGGTTTAGAGATTCTAAAGGGAACACCATTAAACACAAAATATTGTGGGGAAGGTTGGCTGATCTTAAGGATAAGCTGCCATGTGTCCATGTAGTTCATACCTTGGGGCACCAACGTGTAGGAATACATGTTGCCGGTAATACATTGGCTGACGAAGCAGCCAAAGCTTCAGTAGCTACGGCTTCTGTGGCTGCAGTGACTCGTTCTCGGACGAGGTTGGATAATGAAATACTGCTTGCCGTTAAAGCCTCGGCTGCAGGCAAGCCCCTTCCGAAAGGATACCCTACGAACTATACATATCATATCAGTGCACAGAATGTTGCTTTTGCAACAATTCCAGATGTTGGTGATCGAGTGATCCCAAATGAAGATCAGAGATTGGAATTGATTACAGCTGCACATGAGGGTGTCGCTTCTGCACATGCTGATATACAGGCCACTATCACCATTCTACAACAACGGTACTGGTGGCCTGGTCTATGCAGACGGACTAAACAGTATGTCCTTTGCTGTGACATTTGTCAGCAGATTAAGGGCTCGAATATCAGACGCCCTCCGCAGACATCTCTCTTAGTGTCAGACAAACCACTCCATTGTGTGTACCTGGACCATTGTGGTCCCTTGCACCCTGATGGTGCATACAAATACATTTTAGTGGCTGTAGATTCCTGTTCTAGATTCCTGTGGGTATGGGCACAGCAGTCGGCTGACGCCCGGACTGTTATAAAAGATTTGCTGATCTTTATCGGTACATATGCGGTTGCAGCATTCCATTCGAACCAGGTCCCTGCATTTGCCTCTAAGGCTTTCAGGGACACCATGAGGACGATGGGTGTTGAACTCCATTACTCCTCACCATACCATCCCGAGGGAAATTCGGTCGTGGAGAGGCGGAATCGTGATCTAAAGCAGTCCTTAACAGCTCGAGTATTAGGTTCAGGCCGTAGTTGGTTACATCACCTATATGGGGTCCAGAGAGCACTGAATAATCTGCCAAGACGGTCCTTGAGAGGCAAGTCTCCATATGAGGTTCTCTTTGGGACAACTATGTATGTTCCTGATCTTGATGCCCCTGTTATGGTGGCAGCAGAAACACCATTTGACATAAAAGAACGTCTCGCTGTTTTACAGGAGCTTTAACAATTCCGTGATGATAAATCATCTGCAAGCGCTGCCACCTTGGGCATAAGGGATTTGGCGAAAACTTCGACTGGCTGGATTCCTAACGTTGGGGATCTGGTTTGTGAGAAGATCGCTGTGAGAAAAGAGTTTGGTCCCGCATACAGAGCACCTGTACCGGTCTTGGGGATACAAGGCACCAGGACTGTCATCCTTCCGCCATTGTCTGGTTCCAAATCAAACAGATTCATCTCCATTGATGACATCAAATTACACCATGTGGCCGATTCTTCACAGTAGACCAGGAGGTCCCTTGGGTAGTTCCCGATCCCCTCTCACTACCCAACAGGACATCCCTCTACATAGTAGGATGACCATCACTACTACTGACTATACAACTATGTCAGCTGCTGTTCCAGACACTTCCTCGACCATGGGGAGGGCAGAAAATGAACTTTTGTTGGTTCCTGTAACAACTTCGGAGAACACACAGCTACAGGATTTGGCTGTATTTTACACGAACACTTCCACGACTGGTAACGTCATCTATCATGAACCTCCTAGAACAGTGGATGGGAATTCGATGAGTCCTGTGTTTGCGGAGACTTCCTCTGGCTATTTTGTGGACATTGATGATTTTTCTTCAGATTCATCCTCAACTGGGACTGACAAACTTTCCAGAGGTAGCAAGTTCTATCAATGGCTTAAAAAGAACTATTTGATATATCCATGGAACTATCTCTGGTTCTGTTTGACATTTATTGCATTGTTTTTATGGATTGGTTTTGTGACTGTTTTCTTTTTACTAATTAATGGTCACTATATTGCTGATCGCTCCTCAGTGGAGCCTGTTGATGTAATTTTAACACCGCATCATTCATCACATAAGGTCCGACGTGATTTGTCCCCTGTCAATATTACAGCTATTCCAATTTCTGATGGGATTGTTTGGGACAAAGTTCCGTTCGATATATACGGGCCTACAGAGATAATTCAAATACCATACGTGTTCAAAATTTCTATGTCTGATGTTATTACATCTAATGTTGTCTCTGATGATTGGGATGTCCAAACAGTGGATTCCATGCTAACTGAAATGAAGGACTACTCCGCTTTTGGAAGTGATGATGTATATGATTTTACAATGAATTATGGTGAAATATTCTGCTATAATAATTGGGGACATCACTACCTGCACCGTGCAACTAGATATAGGCCTCTTTTTAACTACACACAATGGGAACATTGTTCAACACCACGGGTGGGGAGTCCACAGTATTACAGTGACAAATTCACATACTTTTCTGGGCATGATACAACGAAAGCTGAATCATATTATTTTAAATTACCTGAGACACACATTAGAAAACTGTTGCTAACAGATACCAAACTGATTTATTCAGATCCCTTTGTTTCCCAACTTTCAATTGAGGGTTATGAATATTGGAAAAACACTATCGATTTGAAGAGTGTATGGGGGACGCAAGATTGGCAGATACAGGGTAGGGAGGCTTTGTTTTGAGCTTGCTTAATTCCTGTGCAAATGATTTTTTTAAATGACACTGTTGAGCAGACATCATGTCTGGGATTAGCTAAAATAAAGGATCTAAACACGCCCAGTATCCCTACACTGACAAAATTTAAAGATTGGCAACACTTTCTAAATGTTTCTGAGGATAGGCTAGATGCATTGGTTAAGGGTGGTGAATATAATTCTTCACTTTCCAGTACCGGGGGATGGTTGGTACGGTCCACCGATACTGATGAGTGTCAAAGGCGTTTTTTGAACTCTTAAGGGGGTTTTTCCATTCATAGACCAGACCCTCGCTTTTTGTCAGGTCAGCATGCTGGTATAATTACAACTTACAGTGTGGGCAAGCTGTGCCAACAATGGGTACAAACGAACACCTTAACAGCGGTGAAACAACACCTGAATACTCTTTCTGACAGTATAGACCTACAAGATTTCCTATTAGGTCCTAGAAAGCAACTCTCGAAACGGTTTTTATATGCCATGTATAATGAAATTTGGAAACTTTCTCAAATTGAGGCTGCTGCACGTTTACGGCAACTTGATAAAGAGAATTTGGAAAATACATTAACTGTTGTCGACAATGGCATGAACACACTTTCCAACAGGATTTATTCCCTGTCGAATATAGTGTCATCTGCTATTGATATCACTCAGACTGATTTGTCTCGGTTATATCATGGGCAAACACAGCTGCGTTCCATCATGCAGCTGAGTTGGGCATTGCAGACGCTGAAAAGTGGCCACATTCCATGGAAATACCTTAATGAGAGTGAACTATTCGCAGCTTTTAATTTTTCCGGGGAACAAGTGACAATTACTAAAAGAGAGGCTTGTTTCACCTTGCTTCAAGTAGAAAAATTAGATAAGTTGCCCTTCACGGTAGCAGAGAGTCCTTCAACTATCTGGCTCTTACACAGCATTATTAATTTACCGTTTTCAACGTTTCGTTTCTCGAGCTGCCTGAAACATCTTGCAGTGGGATGATATGAACGGCTAGGAGATAGCTTTATTAAGGAAGAGTGGGAGTTGCCCTTTGAGTATCGATGTCTGAACGGCGAACAAGAGGTCTTTCTTAGCGGAAGTGAATGTGAGACTAATGTTCGTCATTCCATGATATGCAAACAGGTGTCTCTTCACGGTCTTTGCAATGCGGGGGTCGCAAATTTGGCCTGTTTACTGAAGGGTACTCCCGTCCCCTTGATTCGTTCAGTGTTTCATGTTCTTTCTAATGGGAGTTATGTTCTTCTGAGCGATGACAGCTGTTGCGGCTTGCGACCTGGAATTGCCTACGCAATCTCAGTCACGAAGGTCGTTACGTGTTGTGGCCATGTTTTGTTTCCCCCCACACGAGAGATACAAGTATCTGAAATGTGGCCCCACATTGATACTATTAATGTGAACTATGACAAGTTGAGTAGACTGAAGGCGCTATTGTTTCAAAAACAGGTCGCCTTGACATCCGCAAAGGAGATGTATGCTCTCCAGGTTGCGAGATCATCAGCCGAGATACAATCCCTTTTAAATACCGATTTCCCCTTACACTTTGGAGAGTAGGTATTGAGAATATTCAATGCTTCAAGCACCACTGGGATTATTCATTTCTTTAAGGCTGTCGGGTCTGGTTTCATGTCCATCTTCCAGACTGTCTTCGGAGTCATCCCATCAGCCATCCATTCACTCTTTTCCAGTGTGTTTGGTGGCTTTCCAATTATTTTGGCTTTAATTGGTGGACTACTACTGCTATATTTTCTGATTAGCGGTGGTTGTTTCTTTCCAGCGACACAGAGCAATGGAGCCGCTCCCGTCAACCCCGCTGTGCCGTGAACGCATGGTTCGGATCTTCGGTACACCTTTGCTGGTGGAACTAGAGTTTGACTGGTCATTGTCATTCCGGCCTCTACTATGGTGTGTACAACCGGTGTTCCGCTGCATATGGTGTCTCTTTGAACATCTGCCTATGGTCTGTCTTGCTGTTGCACCGACATCTCCTGTGGACCACGAACTGCTGATGTCCCCGATGAGGGTTCATACACGGTCATGCCCCTTGAAACTGAGGTTGCTCCGCGAGGCCACCTATGAGCCTTCTGTTATACAAACAAACATGGATGAGGACGCTGCAGCGAGTGTCGATGCACCGATGAATATGGCTCACTTCTGCTCTGTGGATCCGTTTGTCCGCCCAGCTCTCAATTTCACTTCAGACGATGTTGACTCATTTTTGAGATCCTTGAATGGTGACTTCGATGACATTCTTCAAGATCCTGCATATAGCACATAATTTGATGAATTAGCTTGCCAGTTCCCGATTCTAATAAAAGAAGCAATTATACTAAAAGTTTGCTGTACTTGTCATGGTTGATATTAAAGTCTCTGGAATGTTTTTTAAGAAACAAATTTTATAACATAGCATTTATTTTTTTTCGTTAAGTTTTTTGGCTTTTTAGTTCAGTAGCAGCTTTTTAGCGATTGGGTTTTCTTTACCTTCATCATACCTGTTACGGCAATGAATGGGGAGGGTGTAGTGAATCCTAGTGTGTTTTAACGAGTTAACAGGAGTTAGCTTAGCCGTAGGCTTGTAAACTCGTGCCCCCGTCACCCAGTGACTTTTAACCTACTTAGCTTGCTCTGGCTTAGTCCATTTAATTATTTATTTCCTTTAAAATGGCGGCCTTGTTTATAGTTAGGCCACTTGTTATGGGTTCTATTATCAGTGTCACTGCGCCAAGGCGTCAAGATCAAGCACGAAAGACAAACATACAGTACGCATTCACACTTAGGGATTTTCCCTCTCCATACTTTCGAGGGATTGTTGATATTAATTGCCGTCCCAAGCATGCCAGTTATCTATTGTTATGAATAACACTTATGACAGGGGACCTTGTAGATCTGTATAAATACAACACACTTTTAGACAGATAATCAGAGGGATTCCGACCAGAGGGCATCGCCACCATCGCTGATACCGATGCTGCAGTCTTCTTGACACTGATCCAGTCTTCGTGTCCCTGCGGAGTCTGAGATAGAGACCTCATTCCAAGGTAACGAGGGTTGGGGGCTCCTCTCATGGACACGGTTTTGGCAGATTAGGTTTAACGAACCCAGCTCTTCCTTTTTAGGTAGAAGGTTAGACCTACTCTCCTTAGGGTATTAGGGCTTATTCCATCTTTTACATATACATATATTTTATCTTATATTGCATAATGGTGGGGGTCTTTATAACAATGACTCTCCTCTTTACTATACTGTTGCTTGGTATATTCATTATCCTAATCATTGCAGTTCATGCAACTTATTACAAATTGCAGTTATGTTGAATAAAAACTATTATAACTTTACTGCATCTGTGTTATTGCCTTTGTCTGTATGAGACATTATAAATCAGTGAGAAAAGGGTAATTTCCGTTTAACCACGACAACCCTGAGATATTGTATTTTGAGTCCATGCGTAAGCGACTGCTACAAATCACCTTTTACTATTGTGTTTTCGGTGAGGTACTGCTAGTAAGCCGGTAAGGTTTGGACAACAGTTACAAATAGTTGTAGGAAGAGACTTAGGGGGTCATTCTGACCCTGGCGGCCGGTGACCGCCAGGGTCACCGACCACGGGAGCACCGCCAACAGGCTGGCGGTGCTCCCGAGGGCATTCTGACCGCGGCGGTTCAGCCGCGGCCAGAAAGGGTAAACCGGCGGTCTCCCGCCGGTTTACCACTGCCCTTGTGAATCCTCCATGGCTGCGGAGCGCGCTCCGCAGCCATGGGGATTCTGACACCCCCTACCGCCATCCAGACCTGCCAGGAACAGGATGGCGGTAGGGGGTGCCGCGGGGCCCCTGGGGGCCCCTGCAGTGCCCATGCCCATGGCATGAGCACTGCAGGGGCCCCCGTAATAGGGCCCCGCAAAGTATTTCAGTGTCTGCTAAGCAGACACTGAAATACGCGACGGGTGCAACTGCACCCGTCGCACCCCTGCAACTACGCCGGCTCAATTCTGAGCCGGCGTCCTCGTTGCAGGGGCATTTCCTCTGGGCCGGCGGGCGCTCTTTTGGAGAGCGCCCGCCGGCCCAGAGGAAATGTCTGAATGGCCGCCGCGGTCTTTTGACCGCGGTGCGGTCATTCAGCGGCGGTACCTTGGCGGACGGCCTCCGCCGTCCGCCAAGGTCAAAATGACCCCCTTAGTCACCTACGAACGAAAGTACTGTCATCCTGAGACCAGCAGTCTTGCTCAGAGCAAGAGTCCAAACTACGACAGTCCTCTTCCTCATCTTCCTCAAAAACGGGGCCACCAGATGCTGTGTGGTCTCTCACCTCTTCAGCACTCTTGGATACACTCCTGACGTTAGCATCCTTTCCCTTCTGATCCCCCTGCTTATTCCTCCTAGACCTGCACACTTTTGCAAAATGATTTGCTTTGCCACAACGGTTGCAAGACTGTCCCTTTGCCGGGCACCCCATGTTTGTTTTGTGTTCGTATCCACAGCTCCCACAGGCACGTTCACCGGGTCTAACGAGATTTGGCCGGCGCGGTGGTGCCTGGCATGCTTGAACAACATCTACCTGCTCTTCTTTCACTTGGACTGGACGGGTAGACAACGCTGCAGCCAACGACTGACCTCGCACAGTCGCCATTGCGTCTGCCCGTACTGCTGACAGTTCGTGAGAGCATGCAAGAATTAGGATTTCGTCAAGGGACATACCCTGCTGTCGAAGAAAAAGCTTTCTTAAGGCATTGGATCGGCACCCCTGGATAATCTGAGCCCTGATCTCTTCTTGCTGGTTGAGTCCCGTACACGAACTCGCTAGCTTTCTTAATCTGGCGTAAAACATGTCCATTGACTCAACTTCCGTTTGTTGCGCCTGTCTAAGTTTGAAACGTTCATAGTCAGAGTTTAGTTGGGAATCAAAGTGCCTATTCAAAGCTGTTACAGCTGCATCAAAGTCAGATTTGTCCCCTGTATCTGGGAGTGAATCAAACAGCTCTTGTAGTTCATCTCCGCCCATCAACAACATTAAAGACCTGCGCACCGCTCCATCCGTTTCCCTTGTGGCACAAAAATAGTTGTCTAGTTGATTTATCCACAGGCGCCATCTTGACGCGGCAGTGGCCGGATCAATCAGTTGGCTAAACGGGGGTAATGATGTGACTGAAGAATGAACACTGTTGTTTAACTGCTCCGGTGGTGGTGGCGCATTTTCTTGTGGTGGGACACTCATGTTAGCACTCTACCAGTACACTTGTCTGAAAGACTAAAGCTTTTTTTTTCCTTCTTTGAATCACTTCAGCCTTTATTTGTTATTTTTTTTCTCTCTTTCTCTCTTTCTCAGCTCCTTTTGTTGTTTGTTTTTTTCTTTTGTGCAACTTTTGTTTTCCTAGTGCAATTATTCCTTTTATATCATTTCAACTGTGTTTTATTATTATTATTATTTTTTTTCAGTTTGAATCATCTTTCTGCTTCCTTCTCTGGCTGCTTCCTTATTGAAAATCACTGAACAAAGGGACACGCCCCTTCACTGCCTTTGCCGGCTCAGTCTCGGAGCCTCTGGCTTCAAAGACGCTACCGGCGTTCACTGTTGCTTTTGCTTAGCAACAAACGACTCGCATCTCAGAGCGCTCCTCTCCCGAGTGACAACTCCCCTGGGGCGTAGGCGTGGCTCACCTTCCGCATTCCCTCTGGGCAGGAAGCCGGGTCTTCAGGCTCCGCACGAGCCAGGGACATCCAGCACCTTTGTTGCTGAGGCAAAACAGCGCCTCACACGCCGTCTCGCCCGACGCCACACACCACGCCTTCCGGAGACTGCCGAATTACTCCCAATGCTACGTCATCACCAAGGGGGGCCTCTCCTTGTTCCTCGATATATATTTTTTTCTGTGTCGACCGCGCAGAATATAAAATCCCGCTCGTCGTCAATGTAGCGTAGGCCTTAGCGCGGTTATGCAATCACGACACAGAAAAACTTGTTTGGCTGCCAGCACACGAGGAACTGCGTCATCGAAGTTTCCACTTTATTTATACCCGTGCTCTGCGCCCCTCCCGGACACGCAGAGTACGTTACACATTAGAGGAGAGCCCGGATGGCTCTCCGGACAACACTCTACACCGCCCACCCTATTGTGAGAGGCCAATCTTCCACCTTTTCCGGGGCGGTACCAACGTCATCAAAAGCATGGCGGAAACAGTACACTGAAGGGGAACCACTCACCTTCCGACACTCCACGAAGAACCAGAACGCCATGGAGCCCGAACTGCAGGTCCTCCCCATGTTGGTGAATCTACTAATACACCAGGAAGTAGAAGGTGGCGGTGACAACGACGGTGAGTACTGCACCTAGCACACAGGGGAGAGGGGGAGGTAAAAGAGAGTGGCACACACACCATACACACTAACACATCCAACAACATTACAGATACACCCGGTCACCCCCTGGAGGAACGCAAGAACAAAAGGAGATGAGTTTAACCAGTGATATTTTGGAACATTCAGATATAGCAATCAAATTGAAAAAATCAGTATATACAAATATTTACATTATGTACAGGAAGTCTTTCAAGTCCGTCAAGTGGGTGGTTTGCCCACTGCTTGGTCCTGGGGAGTGCAAAGGAAGTCTTTCAAGTCCCTCAAGTGGGTGGTTTGCCCACTGCTTGGTCCTGGGAAGTGCAAAGCCACGATCTCTCAAGTCTCTCAAGTGGGTGGGTTGCCCACTGCTTGGTCCTGGGGAGTGTAAAGCCACAGTCCCTCAAGTGGATGGTTTCTCCATTGGTTCTGGAGGGACCCTTGTGCCCAGTGTGCTTCATCCAGCCAAGGACTGGGGGAGTGGATGCATCTCTCCACTGGTTCTGGAGGGGACATTGTGCCCAGTGATGCTGCACCTGTGGTGTGGCAGTTCCCATTCCCTCACCTGGGTGTCTGAGGCACGGGATGTGCAGAGAACAGGTACCATGATACTCCAAGGAGGCAGAGCCACACTCCATCCGGCGGCGACTTAGGCTGCAAACTGCTGGTAGTGCCAGTGCTGGTGGTGGTGCCTCATGTGGTGTGTGCAGGGTCCAGGACGTCTCCTGCAGCCTCGGACGGCTGCTTACTGGGGATGTTACTGACATGTAGTGGCACCGGCTGGGCATGTGGCAGTGCAGATGGCGGTGCAGGTGGTGGTGGCTGTGGTGGTGTCTGCAGCGGAGATGCTGCCAGTGCTGCCCGTGGTGCAGGTGTCTGTAGTAGTGGAGGGAGACACCAGGCCATCTCCAGCAGCCTCAGACGGCTGATAACTGTGGAGGATGCTGGTGACTGTCGTTGTGGCAGCGGTGGTGCAGGGAGTGGTGCAGATGGCGGGGCAGGTGGCAGTTGTTGCGGCAGTGCTGACCGTGGTACAGGTTGCTGGCCTGTCTGGAGAAATGGTGGTCACCAGCCCCTCACCAGGAGGCTTTGTGCCCTGAGGTGACTTGCCCTTGCTTTTGTGTCCCTTCCCAACCTTGGTAGTTTCTGCTGGGACCTTGATACTGTCCTCTTTGGTTTTGGATGAGGCCTTGCTGGTTGGGTGATGCGTCTTTTCCCTGCTGCATGCCGGCCCCTTCTTAACCTTGGCAGGTGGCAGAATCGGGTGGTCCTTACCATCTGTAGGTGGCACACTGTCAGCCCTGAAGGGTGCCTCCTTCGATCCTCTCAGACTTGCAGGGAGCACAGCGGACGCTGCTTTGGTGGCTGAGGTGCTGGCCTGGGATCTAGACATCCTGGCCCTAGGGGAAGGACGGGGGGAGGTGTAGGGAAGAGGTTAACGTTAGCTAGGATACGTTTTTGGGACACACTGGGACGGGAAGATGGAGGGGGTGTGGGAGTGGAGGAAGAGGAAGAGGTAGTGGTTGTAGGAGCAGTACGTCTGCTGAGTTTGGGTGAAGGTGCATGGGATGGAGGCTGTTGTAAGGTGGATGGCTGTTGAGTGGGTGTGTGCCTGGGTTTGTGTACTTTGGGAGGAGGGCTCACAGACAAACTGGGGGAGGACACAGGGGAAGTGTGCATGGTTGTGGGGGTGGTGATTGCTCGCGAGGGGTGTGTTGTGATGGGCGTTCTGGTGATGGAGGAAGTGGCTAATGATGTAGCGCTTGCAGGTGTGAGTGGAGACACTACTGGGAGGGAAGTGGAGGAAAAGGAGGAGGGGGAAACAGTGGAGGCAGTAGATGTTGGCATGTGTGCATGGGTATGGTGCTTGTGTGAGTGCCTGTGTGATGATGTGTGGTGCTTATGTTTTCCTGAGCCACTTTTGTGTGTTGATGTGTGGGCATGCTGGTCTGAAGGTATGCTTGGGATGGGTTGAGGTAGAGGGAATTGGGTCTGGGTAGTGGAAGTTGGAGGGGGGAGGCTGGACACAGGGACAATGGCTGTCATCAGTGCTGAGGCAGGAGCCTGAAATGTTCTCTGTTGGGCCGACACTCCAGAATGAATGCCCTCCAGGTATGCATTTGTTTGTTGCAAATGCCTCTCCATACCCTGGATGGCATTCAGAATGGTTGACTGCCCAACAGTGAGGGATCTCAGGAGGTCAATGGCCTCCTCACTGAGGGCAGCAGGGCTGACTGGGGCAGGGCCTGAGGTGCCTGGGGTGAAGGAGATGCCCACCCTCCTGGGTGAGCGGGCACGGGAAACACGCTGAGGGGCTGCTGGGAGGGAGGTGCTGGTAGGGGGGGTGGTGGCTGTACCTGTTGTTGGGTGGGCACAGAGGTGTCCGCCACCACCAGGGAGCTTCCATCAGAGGAGGAGTCGCTGTCACTGGTATCCCTTCCTGTCCCCGTCGGTGAACTCCCCTCACCCTCCGTCCCACTGCTGGCTTCACCCTCCGTGGATTCACCCTCATGAGCCATGTGGGATGCAGCTCCCTCCGTTGCCGGAGCCTCTGCTTCTCCACCAGATGATGCAAATGCACACAAGCACAGGGTGACAAAACAAGAAGGGGAGAATAGACAGAGGACACACATGGTCAATGCAGCAACACCACTACCGTTGGCGTACACAACACACACTGAGCTGCCCTATGTACTAGGCCATGCCCAACCACTCACTAAGGTAACACCAGCCCATGGGGTACAATGCCTAATGCCAGCACCTGCACACCTGACACCCACAGGAGCCTGCCCAGTAGTAGTTGGCCACTTGTACCATTGGGATAGGAGTGCTTCAGAACCTGCAAACAAGGGACCTGCCCTGGCCTAGGGGCACCCACAGCCTACATCCCCCACCCATCTAGTTCCTAAAGCGCGCAAAGCCAGCTTTCTGAAACTGTACTCACCCCCTTGTGGCTGCTGTGATGCCCTCAAGCGCCCCTCCAACTCTGGATAGGCCACTGCCAGGATGCGGAACATCAGGGGGGATCATGGTGTGGCGGGCACCCCTTTCACGTTGGGAGGCCAGCCCCAGTTGGGCCTCCGCCATCTTCTTGGTCCAGCTGTGCAGGTCCTCCCATCTCTTGCGGCAGTGGGTGCTACGCCTGTGCTAGACCTCCAGGGCCCACACCTCCTTGGCGATGGCACTCCAAATCCCCTTCTTCTGGTGGGCGCTGACCTAGAGGGTAAAGACAGCGGAAAATGTAATTACTCACCCGTCCGGACCATTATACTCATTGCCCACCAGTTCCCACCCATGCCCTGATGCACATACAGTGACCACCTCTCATGCAGCAGTCAGGCCAGGACGCCTTAGCACCCCCCAACATGTGGCTTACATCCACACCACTCCAAACGGGCATTGCCCACGCATCATGCTCACAGTGTACTCACCTGTTTGTCTGGAAGACCGTAGAGTAGCGTGTACTGGGGAGGACCCCATCCACCAGTTTCTCCAACTCCTCTGCAGTGAAGGCAGGGGCCCTTTCCCCAGACACAGGAGCCAGTTTCGCTTCCAGACTCAGGTCACAGAAGCACTTGCAGTGTAGGTCCTCTCCTCTTGATGGTCAGGTATCAAGTGAGTGAATGGGCAGAAAATGGCAGTGACGTCCACGGTGGTGAGTACCGTCACCGCTGGCGTTCATCTCCATTGGCTCCTGGAACCCATAGGACCCAATGATAACCAATGCGGAGTTGTGCGGCGGTCTTTGACTGCCTACTGCGATGCTGCACAACACCAGTGCAGTTACCTCATTTCCCCGTGTCCCTCCTCACAGGTCAGGCAGCTGCCATTTCAGGGGGGCACATGGCATGGCACCTAACTGCGTCACAGCACATATTGGCACCTATACTGACTCTCGATTTCACACACTGCTTCTGTAACATTAATTCAAACACAGTTGTGCTATCTATGTGGTAAATGACCTTCTGCTGACCGTTCTCCTCCATAGGCTACAACCGCTGAGGCAGATGATGGGATGGCGGCATCTTCCGGTGTACAGAACCCTATTGGACCTGTCGACAATGGAGGACAGACACATTATAATCACATACAGACTTGATTGTGGCACAATCCAAGACCTGTGTGCCCAATTGGAGCCAGACCTGATGTCAGCTATCCGCCAACCCAGAGGTATCCCCCCTCTAGTGCAGGTCCTGTCAGTGCTCCATTTCCTGGCAGGTGGCTCCTTTCAAACTACAGTGGCCATGGCATCAGGGATGTCTCAGTCAATGTTCTCAAACGTGTTGACCAGGGTGTTGTCTGCTCTGCTGAAACATATGTGCAGCTACATCGTGTTCCCCCAGGTGGAGGATTTGGCCACAGTGAAAGCTGACTTCTATGCCCTGGGACATATCCCCAACATCATTGGTGCCATTGATGGAACACATGTGGCATTTGTCTCCCGCCGCAGAAATGAACAGGTGTACAGGAATAGAAAAAGCTATCATTCGATGAATGTGCAAATGGTGTGTTTGGCGGACCAGTATATCTCCCATGTGAATGCCAAATATCTTGGCTCTGTGCATGACAACTGTGTCTTGAGAAATAGCAGCATCCCTTATGTGATGGGCCAACTCCAGAGGCACTGGGTGTGGCTAATAGGTAAGCCCAAGGTCCCCACACAGTATATGTAGGTGTCTAGGTATGCGGTTGTCCCTAAGGGTTAGTGTGTGTCTCACAATTGTCCCTCGATATTTACAGGTGACTCTGGTTACCCCAACCTGTCATAGCTACTGGCCCCAGTGAGGAATCCCAGGACAAGGGCAGAGGAACGTTACATTGAGGCACATGGGCAAACTAGGAGGATTATTGAGAGGACATTTGGCCTCCTGAAGGCCAGATTCTGGTGCCTCCATCTGACAGGTGGCTCCCTGTACTCCTCACCCAAGAAGGTGTGCCAGATCATTGTGGCATGCTGTATGTGGCACAACCTGGCATTGAGACGCCAGGTGCCTTTTCTGCAGGAGTATGAGCCTGGTGATGGTCTTGTGGCAGCGGTGGAGCCTGTGGAAGACGAGGCAGAGGAAGAAAATGTGGACAACAGAACAAACATTATCCTGCAGTACTTCTAGTAACTCACAGGTAAGAGACTGTAACTCCTCTTCGCATTTCAGTATACTTTAAGACATTGTACATGACAGCCTCTTACCCTCTGTCTAGGGACACTGACTGTTCTCTTTGGGTTTCCTTTTTTTTAGATCTGTGTACCCCATTCTGGATTCTGCTATGTGTACTGCTGCCCACCAACTGTCATATATTGGTATGAGTAAATGAACATATGCGTTGCCAAGCTTTGATAATGTTGTACTAATACATTTGTGAATCATCAGACTGACTCCAGATTGATATTTATTTCAAGGGTGTTTATTTACGTACTAATAAGTATAGGGGTATGTGCAAGGGGTTGGGGTGATGGTGGAGGAAGGTCCATGGTAGAGTCCAGTCTCATGGCATCACAGGTGCATTGTCCAAGGGAACATAGGAAGGGGAGCAATGGCAGTTCAATGAGAACAGGGTAACAGAGTGGGACAGAAGGGTGACAATCAGGAGAGTCCCATTTCCTGGCAGGGGTCTTGGCAATGTTCTCTGTCTTCTGCCTGGATCACAGGGACCGTTTGCGGGGTGTTTCTCCTTCTGCAGGGGGTGGGGTGCTGGTGGTCTGTTGGTCCTGTGGTGAGGCCTCCTGTCCACTAGCGCTGGTGGAGGTGGAAGGCTGTTCCTCGGTTTGGCCAGTGTCAGGGGCCCATTGTTGTACCTCTGCCTCCCTCATGGTCTTGGCCATATCAGCCAGCAACCCTGCTATGGTGACCAGGTTGGTGTAGATTTTTGGGAGGTCCTCCCTGATCCCCAGGTACTGTCCCTCCTGCAGCCGCTGGGTCTCCTGAAACTTGGCCAGTACCGTGCCCATGGTCTCCTGGGAGTGGTGGTATGCTCCCATGATGTTTAAAGTGCCTCATGGAGGGTCGGTTCCCTGGGCCTGTCCTCCCCCTGTTGCACAGCAGTCGTCCCAGCTTCCCTGTTGTCCTGTGCCTCTGTCCCCTGAACCGTGTGCCCACTGCCACTGACCCCAGGTATCTGATCGTCCTGGGTTAGTGGGGTTGCCTGGGGTCCCTGTAGTGGTGGGCACACTGCTCATTGATGTGTCCTGGGGACAGTGGCATGGACCCGCTGGGTGGGTGCTGTGCTGGTGTTTCCTGAGGGGGGAGGCTCTGTGGTGGTTTGGGACTGTGGCAGGGTAACCGACTGTCCAGAGTTTCCTGGTGGGCCAGGTTGGTCATCGTGATCCAGACGTGCAGAGCTGCTGTTATCACTGTGGGCCTCTTCTGGGGGGGGGGGTGGACTGCATGTAGCTGGCACCTACTGTCTGGTGACACTGGGTAGGGGTCCTGTTGGGATGCAAATGCATTTTTATTGTATCTGTGTGTGGCTTCTTGTGTAATGGTTGTGTTTCCCTTATAGAATTGTGGTTTCCCTGTCGCACTGGCCTTGCGTGACGGCTGATTGTGTGCGCTGGGTGAGTCTCTCTACTGAGCATGCTGTGGTGATGGGTGTCCATGCATTGTGGTTGCATGCAGGGCTTGGTATTGGGATGTGTGGGTTGTGATGGTGGGGTGGATGTGATGTGATGGAGTGATGGGAGTGAGGGTACGGGTGGGGGTATGTGATAGCATGCAGGTAGGGGGGGATTAAGTAGTAAACAATTTGACTTACCAGAGTCCAGTCCTCCTGCTATTCCTGCGTGGTCCACAGGATGCATGATCACCAAGACTTGCTCCTCCCATATTGTTAGTTGTGGGGGAGGAGGCGGAGGTCCACTGCCAGTCCTCTGTACTGCTATCTGGTGTCTTGATACCATGGAACGCACCTTCCCCGTAGGTCGTTCCACCTCTTCCTGATGTCATCCCTGGTTCTGGGGTGCTGTCCCACGGCGTTGACCCTGTCGACGATTCTCTGCCATAGCTCCATCTTCCTAGCAATGGATGTCAGCTGCACCTGTGATCTGAATAGCTGTGGCTCTACAAAGATTATTTCCTCCACGATGATCCTTAGCTCCTCCTCTGAGAACCTCTGGTGTCTTTGGGGTGCCATGGGTGTGGTGTGAGTGGTATGTGTGAGGGTTTGTGGGATGCAGTGTTGGGGTGTGTGCTGTGAGGTGCGTGGATGGTGTATGGGTGATGGTGTTCTGTGGCTCTGATTCAGAAGGTGCTCCTGGCTTGTCTCTCTCTCAGTTGGCAATATTTGTTTTTCATTGTAAGGGGTTGTGGGTAATGTGGGTGTGTGTTTTGTAGTGTTGTGGGTGTGTGGGTGTGGTATGTGTATGTGTGTGAGGTGTGTGTAGTTTGAATTGTATAATGTGGTGCTGTTTTGTTAGTGTGTGTGTATTATGAGCGCGATGTTCTGTTCCGCCAATGGTTTAGCGCGGTTGAATAACTGCTGCGGTGATTCGTGGGTCATGATGCTGTGAGCATATTTCTGTTGGCGTAACAGTGTGGGTTTTGGTACCGCCAGTTTATCACTGACCTTTGGGCTGGTGGAATTCTGTGTGTGTCTGTATAGTGGTGGATTTCTATGTGTGGGTCATAATACCTGTAGCGGTATGCCACTGCGGTCACGGTATGTTGGCGGCCGTCAGCACGGCGGTAGGTGGCATTTACTACCAATGTTGTAATGAGGGCCTTACTTATATAATTTTGTGATGACTATAGTACTTCTATAAACCTTGAAATCACGCGTGGATGATAATCACAATACTGTATGCTTATTGTTCTTTCTTAAAGTCTTGCCCATGTGGGACTTCTTCACAATCAATTACATACCTCAAGTGCGATGCCTAATAACTTCCCCTAATACAGTACATAATTCATTCATAATAAGTGACTTAATTCCACAATTTTGTGATAACTGTAGCACTTCTATAAACCATGAAATCATGTGTAGATGATATTCATAATACTGAATGCTCATTGTTCTATCTCAACATTTTACCAATGTGGGCCTTATTTACAATCAACTACATACCTCAAGTGTGATGCCTAATAATTTCCTAATACAGTACCTGAAACACATCCACACCATCCTGGTCACCATTGCAGGGGTGCTGGCAGACATGGCCAACACAATGAGGGAGGCAGTGGCACACCAACTGGCCCCTGACACTAGCCACACCGAAGAACAGCCCTCCACCTCCACTGGCGCTAGAGGACAGGAGGCCCCGCCACAGAACCAACAGGCCACCAGCACCCCACCCACTGCAGAAGGAGAACCACCCCGAAAACTGTCCCTGTTATCCAGGCAGAAGCCAGAGAACATTGCCAAGACCCCCGCCAGGAAATAAGACTATCCTGATTGTCACCCTTCAGTCCAACTCTGGCACCCTGTCCACTTTGAATTGCCATTTCTCCACTTCCTATGCCCCCTTGGACAATGCACCTGTGATACAAATATACTGGACTCTACCCTGGACTTTCCTCCATCAGCAACCCAGCCCATTGCAATACTCCCTCCACTTATTAGCACCGAAATAAACACCCTTGGAACAAATACAAGTATGGAGTCTGTCAATTAATTGAAATATGTATCCGTTTAACAAGCTGTAAACATTGAATTTCTTATCTACTGTAATATTAACATAGGAATAACCTGTAGTGAGAGGCAGTAAACACACCAGTGGCTAGAGTGGGGCACAGAGATCTGAAAACAGAGATACCAAAGGGCACAGTAAGTGGCCATAGACATAGGGAAATTAGGCTGCCATGTTCAATGTCAAACACATCAATACAATGGAAGGTGAAGTTACATTGTCTTGCCTGTGTGTCACTGGAAGAGCTGCTGCATTATATTACTTCTGTTGTCCACATCTTCTTCCTCTGCCTCCTCTTCATCACTGTCCACAGGCTCCACCGCTGCCACAAGACCATCTCCAGGCTCATCCTCCTGCAGAAAAGGCACCTAGCGTCTCAAGGCCAGGTTGTGCAACAGGCAACATTTGACGATGATCTGGCACACCTTCTTGGGTGAGTAGTACAGGGATCCACCTGCCAGATGGAGGCACCGGAATCTGGCCTTCAGGAGACAAAAGGTTCTTTCAATTATCCTCCTTGTTTGCCCATGTGCCTCATTGTAACGTTCCTCTGCCCTTGTCCTGGCATTCCGCACTGGGGTCAGTAACCATGAGAGGTTGGGGTAACCAGAGTCACCTGCAAATATCGAGGGATACCTGTTAGCCAGACACGCACCCTTAGGGCCAAACCCAAACCCATATACCTACATCAACTGGGTGGGGCACATGGGCTCACCTATTAGCCACACCCGGTGCCACTGGAGTTGCGACATCACATATGGAATGCTGCTATTCCTCAAGATAAATGCATCATGCACAGAGCCAGGATACTTGACATTCACATGGGAGATGTACTGGTCCGACAAACACACCATCTGCACATTCAGAGAGCAAAAGCTTTTTCTATTCCTGAACACTTCTTCATTTCTCTGGGGGGGGTGGGACAAATGCAATATGTGTACCATCAATGGCACCAATGATGTTGGGGATATGTCCCAGGGCATAAAAGTCAGCCTTCACTGTGGCCAAATCATCCACCTGGGGGAATACGATGTAGCTGCGCATGTGTTTCAGCAGGGAAGACAACACCCTGGTCAGCACGTTGGAGAACATTGGCTGAGACATCCCTGATGCTATGGCCACTGTCGCTTGGAAGGAACCACTTGCCAGGAAATGGAGCACTGACAGGACTTGTACTAGAGGGGGGCTATCTGTTGGCTGGTGGATCGCTGAAATCAGGTCTGGCTCCAATTGGGCACACAGTTCTTGGATTGTGGCCCTATCAAGTCTGTAGGTCAGGATAATGTGCTTGTTCTCCATTGTCGCCAGGTCCACCAGGGGTCTGTACATGGGGGAATGTCTCCATCTCCTATTCATCCTCAGCGGTTGAAGTCTAGGGAGAAAAACGGTGACAGAGGGTCACATTCACACATATGTTATACCAAAATTTATTTCTTCCTTTACAGAAACAGTATGTGAATTTGAGAGTCAGTTGATGTGCCAATGTCTGCTGTGATGCAGTTAGGTGCCATGGCCTGTGTCCCCCTGAAATGGCGGCTGCCCGACCTGTGAAAAGAGACAAGTGGAAATGAGGTAAATCCACTTGTGTTGTGCGCCGTTGCAGTTGGCATTCGATGACCTCCACGCAACTTCGCATTGGTTATCATTGGGCCCTATGGGCTCCAGGAGCCAATGGCGATGTACGCCGGCGGTAACGGTACGCACTGCCGTGGACGTGACCATCATTTTCTATCTGTTCACTCATTTGCTACTTGACCTTCAACAGGAGAGGACCTACACTGCAAGTGCTGCTGTGACCTGTGTCTGGAAGCGACAATGGCTCAAGTGTCTGGGGGAAGGGCCCCTGCCTTCACTTCAGAGAAGTTGGAGAGACTGGTGGATGGGGTCCTACCCCAGTACACTTTACTCTATGGTCCTCCAGACAAACAGGTGAGTACACTGTGAACATGATGCGTGGGCCATGAATGTAGAGATTGTTGTGTGTGTAAGCCTTGTATGGGGGGGCTGGGGGGTCCTGGGCAGAGTGCTGCATGTCTGGTGGGGAATGTATGTGCTTAAGGGGATGGGAGGTATATTGTGGGCCATGAGTGTAACAGTCTGGAAGATGTGAATAATCCCCTTTCTGCTGTATTTTTTCTGCAGGTCAGCGCCCATCAGAAAAAGGGTAATTGGCGTGCCATCGCCAAGGAGGTGCGGACCCTGGATGTCTTTGACAGGCGGAGCACCCACTGCCGCAAACGGTGGGAGGACCTGCGCCGCTGGGCAAGGAAGACAGCGGAGGCCCAGCTGGGGCTGGCCTCCCAACAAGGAAGGGGTGCCTGTCGTACCCTGACCCCCCTGATGTTCTGCATCCTGGCGATGGCCTATCCGGAGTTGGATGGGCGCTTGAAGGCATCACAGCAGCCACAATGGGGTGAGTACAGATTCAGAATCATGACTTTGCGCACATTAAGGTTTTACCTGGGTGGGGGCTGTGGGCTGTGGGGCAAACTGGCAGGGTAGGTCCCTTGTTGGGCAGGCTTTGAAGCACTCCAACCCCAATAGTGTTAGTGGCCATCCACTTCTGGGCAGGGTCCTGTTGGTTTCAGGTGTGCAGCTAATGGCATTAGGCATTGTACCCTATGGGCTGGTGACTGGTATGGTAACTGGTAGTGCATGGCCTAGTGTATAGGGCTGATCACTGTGTGTTGTGTACGCCAACGGTAGTGTTGTTGCTAGCATTGACCAAGTGTATCCTCTGTCTCTCCCCCCCTTTTTGTTTTGTCTCCCTGTCCTTGTGTGCATTGTCCTTGTGTGCACTAGCATCATCTGGTGGAGGACCAGAGGCACTGGTGACGGAGGGAGCTGCATCCCACATGGGCCTGGAGGCCGAATCCACCAATGGTGAGGGCACCAGTGGGATGGAGGGCGAGGGAAGCACCACGACGGAGATAGGAGAGGACACTACCAACAGCAACTCCTCCTCTGATGGAAGCGCCATGTCGGTGGCAGTCACCTCTGTGCCCACCCCAACAACAGGTACAGCCGCCACCCCCGTACCTGCACCGCCCTCCCAGAAGCCCCTGTCAGCATGTTTCCCGTGCCCGCTCATCCAGGAGGGTTGGCATCTCCTTCACCCCAGGCACCTCAGGCCCTGCCCCAGTCAGCCCTGCTGCCCTCTGTGAGGAGGCTATTGACCTCCTGAGATCACTCACTGTTGGGCAGTCAACCATAATGAATGCCATCCAGGGTGTCGAAAGGCATTTGCAACAAAAAATGCATACCTGGAGGGCATTCACTCTGGCGTGGCGGCCCAAGAGAGAGCATTCCAGGCTCTGGCCTATGCACTGATGGCAGCCATTGTCCCTGTCTCCAGCCTCCCCCCTCAAACTTCCTCTAAACAGTCCTAATCCCCTCAACCCCAACCTATCCCAAGCACACCTTCAGACCAGCAATCACCCAAATCAACACACAGAAGTGGCTCAGGCAAACACAAGCACCACACTTCATCTAACAGGCACTCACACAAGCACCATCCCCATGCAGACACACCAACATCCACTGCCTCAACTGTGTCCCCCTCCTCCTCGTCGTCCACCTCCCTCCCAGTAGCGTCTCCACTCACACCTGCATGCACTACATCCTCAGCCACTACCTCCATCACCAGCATGCCTATCACCACACGTCCCTCACTGGCAGTCACCACCCACACATCCATGCACACGTCCCCTGTGTCCTCTCCCACTGTGTCTGTGACCTCTCCTCCCAAAGTACACAAACGCAAGCACACACCCACCCAACAGGCATCCACCTCACAACAGCATCCAGCCCGTGCACTTGCACCCAAACACAGCAGACTGACACCTGCTACAACCAATCCCTCTTCCTCCACTCCCAAACCTTCACCCTCTTTCCACCTGAGTGTCCCTAAGAAGCTTTTCCACGCCACCCGTGACCTATTCCCTACCCCTCCCCCCGTCCTTCACCTCAGGCCAGGGTGTCCAGAACCCAGCCCAGCACCTCAGCCACCCAGTCCACGTCCGCTGTGGTTTCAGCTGCTGTGAGAGGCTCCAAGGAGGCACCCGTCAGCCCAGCCAGTGTGCCACCAACACCTGCCAAGCCTTGCAAGGGAAAGAAGGGGACAGCAGCCAACAAGGGGAAGGAAGCACAACCAGCCAGCAAGGCCAAGTCTAAGACTCCCGCTGGCAGAATCAAGGAGGCACCACCATCCGCCAAGGGCAGGAACGGACACAGAACACCAGCCATGGCACTTCATCCGTCCGAGGCTGCAGGTAAAGGCTTGGAGGCTACCACCACAACTGCCAGCACCACCACCTGCACTGCGGCCAGCACCGCCACCTGCACCGCGGGCAGCACCGTCACCTGCACTGCAGCCAGCACTGCCATCTGCACCGCCACAATCAGCACCACTGCCAGCAGCAGCAGCCCCAGTGGGCAGCCGTCCAAGGCTGCAGGTGAGGGCCTGGAGGCTACCACCATAACCACCTGCACCGCGGCCAGCACCGCCACCTGCACCGCGGCCAGCACTGCTACTTGCACCGCCGCAAGCAGCACCACTGCCAGCAGCAGCAGCCCCAGTGGGCAGCCGTCCGAGGCTGCAGGTGATGGCCTGGAGGCTACCACCACAACCGCCAGCACCGCCACCTGCACCGCGGCCAGCACCGCCACCTGCACTGCAGCCAGTACTGCCACGTGCACTGCCGCAAGCAGCACCACTGCCAGCAGCAGCAGCCCCAGTGGGCAGCCGTCCGAAGCTGAAGGTGATGGCCTGGAGGCTACCACCACAACCGCTAGCACCGCCACTTGCACAGCGGCCGCACTGCCACCTGCACCACGCCCAACACTGCCACCTGCACCGCCGCAAGCAGCACCACTACCAGCAGCAGCAGCACCAGTGGGCAGCCGTCCAAGGCTGCAGGTGAAGGCCTTGAGGCTACCACCAGCACTGCCAGCACCGCCACCTGCAGTACAACTGGCATCCACTGAGCAGCCGTCACTGCCGAAGAGTAGTGTGTAGTAGTGACCACATGGGCTGCAGTGCGTCCTGGGCCCTGCAAAAGCTATCCCTATCATCTGCATCACAGGACGCAAAGCCCCCTCCAGAACCAGTGGATGAAGGCATCCACTCAGCCCCTCCTTGCCAGGATGAAGCACACTGGGCACAAGCCCCCCTCCAGAACCAGTGGAAGAAGGCATCCACTCAGCCCCTTCTTGCCAGGATGTGTAATGAATCCTAGTTCGTTTTAATGGGATAACAGGAGTTAGCTTAGCCTCTGGCTTGCAGACTCGTGCCCCCGTCACCTAGTGACTTTTAACCGTGCTAAGGCATGAAGATCAAGCAAAAAAGACAAACAAACAGTAGGTGTTCACACTTAGGGATTTTCTCTATACTTTCGAGGGATTGTTTATATTAATTGCCGTCCCAAGCATATCTGTTATCTATTGTTTGGGAACACACCTACATCAGGGGTCCTTGTAGATCTGTATAAATACATCGCACTTTAGACAGATAATCAGAGGGATTCCGACCAGAGGACATTGCCACCATCGCTGATATCGATGCACCACGTCGTCTTGACGCTGACCCAGTCTTCGTGTCCCTGCGGAGTCTGAGATAGAGACCTCATTCCAAGGTAACGAGGGTTGGGGGCTCCTCTCATGGACAAGGCATTGGTAGATTAGGTTTAGCAAACCCAGCTCTCCTTTAGGTAGGAGGTTAGGCCTCTCACATTAGGGTATTAGGGCATATTACATCTCGTATGTATTTTCTATGCATTGCAAGATGGTGGGGGTCTTTGTAATAATGACTCTCTCGTCTTCACAATTCTGTTTCTTGCATTATTCATTATCCTAATCATTGCAGCCCATGCAACTTATCGCGAATTGCAGTTATGTTGAATAAAAACTATTGAAACTTTACTGCATCTTTGTCATTGCCTGTGTTTGCATGAGACATGATATATCTGTGAGAAAGGGGTAATCTCCGTTTAACCACGACACTCCCTGAGATGTCTTATTCTCGAGTCCAAGCGTAAAGGCTGCCACAAATCACCTTTTACTATTGTGTTTCTGGTGAGGTGCTGCTAGTGAGCCGGTAAGGTTGGGACAACAGTTGCGATTTGTTGTAGGATAGGCATAGTCGCCTACAAGCAAAAGTGCTGTAATCCTTTAACCAGCAGTCTTGCCCAGAGCAAGAGTCCAAACTACGACATGGCACCACCAACGATGGTGTTTAGGCACTAATTTACGGATACCCTGACTATCACTGTCTCACAGACCACAGGTACCCTAAGTACCATTATACGGAGACGTCCGTGGTCTTTGGGAAACTCCTCCTCAGATGAAAAGGTAACACCTGATTAAGCTGTAGGTTGTTCGAGCTCGAACTTATAAAAGGACTTATACTCCCCATTGTGGTATTCCGTTTCTCTAAACAAAATGGCTGCTGCCATAGACATTCCTGAAAATGCTAGACAAGCACTAACACAACATTTGTTAATGCATGGCCTTACAGATGAGGGCGGTGATGTTACTCTTATAGTAGAAGCTAATGAAGCATACCAAACAGAAACATTTTACTGTTGGGTCACCTTTCCTGAGGTAGACCAAATATCACATACATTACACACATATGAAGTTGCAAATGTACCTTTATGGTACCAAGCATGCCAGTATCATGAGATATCGCTCACATACCAAGAGCATCAGAACTGGTTTGAAGGCGCCCTACCACATGTACTACAAAGAGTGAGGTTAGGTCCCTTAAGGAATGACAGACCTACATGGCCTATGTTTGCCACATACACACCTCACCCAGGCATACAGAATATGCCAATAGCAAATCTGCGAGATTTATATAATGAATTGGTGACATTATACAGGCGATTAGTTCAGTTTGTAATGCGAACATTGAACACGACACCAACGCTTCCAGCACCGCCAGCACCTGGTGGTTATCAATTGGCTGCTAGGATTAATCCACAAACAGTGCATACTATTATGGGTAAAGTGCCTGTGGAACAGGAAAAAATACCTTTCTGGATTGCCCACAAAACAAATCAGCTGGAAGTTGTGTTTCCCCATACGGGACCAGAGGAAAAACATAGACTACTCACTATGTGCTTGCCTTTTGGAATTGTTCCCTCTGTGGATGACTGTGCCACAGGGGGTACAGCCTTCGCTGCCATATACACTACCACACATGGTACCCCGACACTAGCCAATTTACCGGAAGTGTTAAAACAAATACAAAATGAGCATGGGGCAGCACCAGTCTTGGATTTGGGGATGAAATTAATGCGTAATTTTGACGCGGTTTCCTCAATAATACTCAGTAACATTAAAGGGGAAGTGTTAGCACTGGCAATACGCCAGCGTCTCCGGGAAACTCCACACCAGGAACAAGAGAGACAGCTACCGAAAATTATATCCGATACCTATACTAGTATAGGGTGGGATAGTTTGGGAGCCAAACCAATGAAATTGGAGTTGCAAGGTACCGCCCATAAGGAAGGTACAAAGCAGGCACAAGAGGGCTCTAAAAAGCGCTGGGACAAACAAAAAGATTTCAAAGACAAAAGAAATAAGAGAGCTGATTCTCCACACCCGGAGAACTCCGAAAGGAGATACAATCTCAGAAATAGGGAGAACATTAAAACTCTAGACAGATATACTGATTCACGTCCCTCTCGTTCCTTTCAGGACGCACCGGATAGAAGTAGCGAGAGAGGGGGCCGTCCAGATCGACGTCCTGAATACGTGAAAGGAAAGAAAGACTTGCAGCAGTCTATCAATAAAAAAGAAGAAAAGACTCCTCAGCAAAGGCCACAGTTGAAAAAGAAAAAGGTGGCAGCACTGACAGCTAAAAATGCCAGTATACTTGAGAACACTGTTGAAGAGCAAGACGTGGGCAGTGACTCTGTTAGAGAGCGCGGCAGAGGTCACGATATGTCGCCAGAGTCTGAAAGATTATCTGGATGCGACAGCAACTAGCGATAGGGTTTATGATTTAAAAATTCAGATAGAGGGAGACGTTGACCGAAAGAGACTGGCCACCTGAACACGTCCGCAAGCTCCCACATGGGGAAGATGTCATTTTGCCTTCTTTCTCCGATCTTGTTCCGGAAGCAGACAAAGAAGCCGATGCTTCTGAATGGGCATTAGCGCAGGCACCTGCGTTATATCGCAATCATGTAGGTTGGGACAAGGAGTCTCCTTGTCATGTTATTCCCGTTAGGTCTACACCCCAACCGCAGCCACAATATCCTGTCAAACATGAAGCGAAAGCTCCAGTGAGGGAGATCCTCACCCAGCTTGAGTACCAGGGAGTGATTGAGCCCTGTACATCTGCAATGAATAATCCGTTATTCCCCGCTGCAAAGCCGGACCATTCATATAGAATAGTCATTGATTATAGACATTTAAATAGTCATACACGCACATATGCTATACAAAATTCACACAGCACAGCACAGCACTAATAAACAATATAGTATGTAAAAAATATAAAACAACATTAGACATATCTAATGGCTTTTTCTGCCAGAATTTAGCACATGAATGTCGGGACCTGAGCGCATTCTCATTTGGCTCTAAAAAATGCTTTTGGGGTTTGCCTCAAGGCTATAAAAATAGACCGGGGCTATTTTCAGCCCGTGTAACATCAATATTACATGATATTGAGTCTGAGGCGTTATCCTATGTGGATGACATATATCTCACAGATGACGCCCTCGACATTTATCTTGCAAGGGTCGATCGGATCATTTTGGGATTTGCAGACATCGGTTACAAATTCAATTTTATGAAAAGCAAGATCGCCTTTCTCAGCGTATTATTCCTGGGATATGAGCTATCAAACAAGGGAAAGAGCCTGGCCCGCACTTTCTAGAAAAATGTGCTCAACTGCACCCTCCTAACACACTTAAGAAACTACAGTCATTACTAGGTTTCTTGAATTTTGGCAGAACATATATCCCAGATTATGCACAACATATCAAGCCACTGTATGACTTGGTTCAGCCCAATGTTTCTAGCAGACACTGGATGGTTGAACACACCCGCATCCTTGCAAACAGGACATGCTAGAAGATAAACAATTGCACACACGTGACAATGAAACAAATTTGGTCATCAGAATAATTGCTGGTGCCGTTGGATTTACTTATATCACCTTCAACGAGGGTGACACGGTACCCATAATGTATAAATCACATTTATACTCCAATGTAGAAACAGCGTTTTTCACCTACAGAAAAGATTCTGATGGCAGTTCAGGTGGCCGTCATAAAAGAGAGGCCACTTGCCCAGGGGAAACTTATTGTTGTTGTCTCCTCGGTGCCGGTCTTAGAGGCTGTCACCAAGCAAGAGTTCCTAACGCGAAAGCATTACATCCACATTGCATTCAATGGGCAATGTCTCTGACCGCCACTATTGTCGATTACATTTTTGATCCAAAACTTCAGACACAAGACTTTCTCCAATACGAACAGGAGTACCCCGCTCCTCAAAATCTCTTGCCCTTGGACAGATACCATACTGTCATATATACTGATGGTTCAGTACAACCGGCTGTAGGTACTAAACATCAATACTCCGCAGCTTGCGCAGCCGTGAGCAGAGTGATGGAAGATGGAGTCTTCCACCCACACAATACCTACACGCAGACCCTAGGGGACTGCACGACCCAGTTGGCTGAGCTTAAGGCTCTTATTCTAGCACTCAAACATACTGAGCCAGGATGCCGGACTTTAATAGTCTGTGACTCTTATTACTGTGTTCAGTCCTACAATGACCATCTCAGTCATTGGAAACTGAACGGGTTTAGAGATTCTAAAGGGAACACCATTAAACACAAAATATCGTGGGGGAGGGTGGCTGATCTTAAGGATAAGCTGCCTTGTGTCCATGTAGTACATACATTGGGACACCAACGTGTCGGAGTACATGTTACTGGTAATACATTGGCTGATGAAGCAGCCAAAGCAGCAGTAGCTACGGCTTCTGTGGCTGCAGTTACTCGTTCACAGACGAGATTGGATAATGAAATATTGACTGCCGTTAAAGCTTTGGCTGCAGGCAAGCCCCTTCCGAAAGGATACCCTACAAACTATACTTACCATATCAGTGCGCAGAATGTTGCTTACACAACAATTCCTGGGGTTGGAGATCGAGTGATCCCCAATGAAGATCAGAGATTAGACCTAATTAAAGCAGCACATGAGGGTGTCGCTTCTGCACATGCTGGTATATCGGCCACAATAATACTCCTACAGAAACGCTTCTGGTGGCCTGGTCTATGCAGACGAACAAAACAGTATGTCCTTTGCTGTGACATTTGCCAGCAGACAAAGGGCTCTAATATCAAACGCCCACCGCAGACATCCCTCTTAGTGTCCCACAAGCCACTACAGTGTGTGTACCTGGACCATTGTGGTCCCTTATAGCCTGATGGTGCATACAAATACATTTTAGTCATTGTAGATTCTTGTTCTAGATTCCTGTGGGTATGGCCACAGCGGTCGGCTGTCTCCCGGACTGTTATAAAAGACTTGCTGATCTTTATCGGTACATATGCGGTTGCAGCATTCCATTCGGACCAGGGCCCTGCATTTGCCTCTAAGGCATTCATGACACCATGGGGATGGTGGGTGCTGAGCTCCATTAATCCTCACCATACCATCCCGAGGGAAATTTGGTTGTGGAGAGGCGGAAACGTGATCTAAAGCAGTCCTTAACAGTTTGAGTATTAGGTTTAGGCCGCAGCTGGTTACATCACCAATATGGGGTCCAGAGAGCACTGAATAATTTGCCAAGGCGGACTTTGGGGGGACGCACTCCTTAAGAGGTTCTCTTTGGGATACCTATGAATGTCCCAGATCTTGATGCCCCTGGTATGGTGGCAGCAGAAACACCATTTTACATAAATGAACACCTCACTGTTTTACAGGAGCTTCAGCAATTTTGTGATGATAAATCATCTGCAAGTGCTGCCACCTTAGGAATAAGGGATTTAGCGAAAACTTCGACTGGCTGGATTCCTAAAGTTGGGGATCTGGTTTGTGAGAAGATCGCAGTGAAGAAGGAGTTCGGTCCACCATACAGAGCACCTGTACCGGTCTTGGGAATTCAAGGCACCAGGACTGTCATCTTACCACCGCTGTCTGACTCTAGAAACAAACAGATTAATCTCCATTGATGACATCAAACTACACCATGTGGCCAATCCTTCACAATAGACCAAGAGGTCCCTTGGGTGGTTCCCGATCCCCCTCTCACTACCCAACAGGACATACATCCACACAGTATGATGAACAACACTACTACGGACTATGCAACAATGTCCAATGCTGTTCCAGACACCTCCTCGACCATGGGGAGGACGGAAAATTAACTCTTGCTAGTTTCTGTCACTACTTCAGTGACCACCCCGGTCCAAGATTTAGCTGTTTTTTACACAAACACATCACAGACTAGTGAAACTGTCTACCAAGAGCCTCCACGTGAAGTGGACCAAAGTACAGAGGGTGCACCGGCTCCCATGTTTGCAGAGACTGCCTCTGGCTATTTCATTGACATTGATGATTTTTCTTCAGACTCATCCACTACTGTGATTGACAATGTTTCAAAAAGAAGTAAGCTGTATCAATGGCTTAAAAAGAACTATTTGAAATACCCATGAAACTCTTTATGGTTCTGTTTGACATTTTTTGCATTATTTTTATGGATTGGTTTTGTGACTGTTTTCTTTTTGCTTATAAATGGTCACTATATTCCTGATCGCTCCTCTGTGGAACCTGTTGATGATGTTTTACCTTCATATCATTCTTCACATAAGGTCCGAAGAGACTTGCCCCCTGTAAATGTTACAGCAATACCGAGATCTGATGGGATTGTGTGGGACAAAGTTCCATTATATATATATGGGCCTACAGAAATTATTCAAATACCATATGTGTTCAAAATTTCTATGACAGATGTAATTACACCTGATGTTGTCTCTGATGATTGGGAAGTCCAAACTGTTGATTCTATGCTAACTGAAATGAAGGACTATTCCGCTTTTGAAAGTGATGATGTATAAGAACATAGAATTAATTATGGTGAAATGTTCTGCTATAACAATTGGGGACATTACTACCTACACTGTGCCACCAGATACAGGCCTGTATTAAACTAAACACAGTGGGAACACTGTTCTACACCACCGGTGGGGAGCCCAAAGTACCATAATGATAAATGTACATACTTTTCTGGGCATGACACAAAAACAGCAGAGTCGTATTATTTTAAAATACCTCCGGCACAAATTAGGAAAATTTTGCTAACTGATACAAAACTGATTTATTCAGAATCCTTTGTTTCCCGTCTTGCAGTTGAAGGTTACGAACACTGGAAGAGCACTATTGATTTGAAAAGTGTATGGGGAACACAAGATTGGCAGATACAGGGTAGGGAAGCTTTATTTCGAGCATGCCTGATCCCTGTGCAAATTATTTTCTTAAATGACACAATTCAGCAGACATCCTGTCTGGGGTTAGCAAAAATTAAAGACTTGAACACGCCCAATATCCCTACTCCGGCAAGGTTTAATGATTGGCAATACTTCCTTGATATCACCGAGGACAGGCTAGACGCAATGGTTAAGGCTGGTACATATAATTCTTCACTTTCCAGTCCCGGCGGGTAGGTTAATATGGCCCACTGACACAAATGGGTGTCAAGCGCATTTTTTTAACTCTTCAGGGGTTTTAACAATTAACAGGCCAGACCCTCGATTTATATTGGGTCAACATACAGGTATAGTTACAACATAAAGTCTGGTTAAGCTGTGCCAGCAATGGTTACAGACCAACATGTTAGCGCAAGTTAAGCAACACCTGAACGCCCTTTCCGAAGATATAGATTTGCAGGATTTTCTGCTGGGTCCTAGAAAAAAGCGTTTGAAAAGGTTTTTATATGCTATGTATAATGAAATTTGGAAACTTTCACAGATTGAGGCTGCTGCGCGTTTAAGGCAATTGGATAAGGAACATTTAGAAAAGGCTTTAGCGGTTGTCGACAACTGCATTAACACTCTGTCCAACAGGATTTATTCACTATCAAATATAGTGTAGTCTGCTATTGATATCACTCAGACAGACTTGTCCCGGTTATATCAGGGGCAAACACAGCTACGTTCGATCATGCAGCTGGGTTGGACTTTACAGACACTGAAAAATGGCCGCATCCCATGGAAGTATATTTACGGGAGTGAATTCTTCACTGCTTTAAATTTTTCCAGAGAACAACAGACAATGGCTAAAAGGGAGGCTAGTTTCACCATGTTTCATGTAGAAAAGTTAGATAAGTTGCACTTCACGGTAGCAGAGAGTCCTTCAACTATCTGGCTCTTACATAGCATAATTAATTTACCCATTTCGACCTTTCGTTTCTCAAGCTGCCTGAAATATCTTGCAGTGGGAAGGTATGAGCAACTAGGAGATAGCTATATTAAGGAAGAATGTGAGTTTCCCTTTGATTACAAATGTCTGAACGGCGAAACAGAGGTTTTCTTAGTGGAAGCGAACGTGAGACTGCTGTTAGTCATTCTATGATATGCAAACAGGTGTCCCTTCACGGTCTTTGCAATGCAGTGGTCGTGAATTTGGCCTGTTTGCTGAAGGGTACTCCTGTCCCTTTGATTCGCCTGATATTTCATGTACTTTCCAATGGAAGTTATGTGCTACTGAACGATCAAAGTTGTAGCGGCATGCGACCAGGAATTGCCTACGCAATCTCGGTCTCGAAGGTCGTTACGTGTTGTGGACATGTTTTGTTCCCCCCCCACACGATAAATAAAAGCATCAGATATGTGGCCCCACATAGATGCTATTAATGTGAACTATGACAAGCTGAGCAGGCTAATGGCACTATTGTATCAAAAACAGGTCGCCTTGACATCCGCAAAGGAGACGTATGCTCTCCAGATTGCGAGATCATCAGCCGAGATACAATCCCTATTAAATACCAACTTCCCCAAGCACTTTGGAGGACTGGTATCCAGAATATTCAACGCTTCGAGTACCACTGGGATTGTTCATTTCTTTAAGGCTGCCGGGTCTGGTTTCATGTCCATCCTCCAAACTGTCCAAAACTGTCCAAAATTTTCCCTGTCCCCCCATTCCCTGTCCCCCTGAGGTACCTCTGTGTTTTTGACCTGATGCCCCTGCATTGTTCTCTCCATATTGACGAATCAAGTGTGGGCTTGGCCTATATGTTTTGGCCCAGTGGGCCACGGACAATTTTTGAGTGGGCATTGTCCTGCATTTTGTATATATTGTATATATTGTACATACTGTTTTTCCTTTCTAAATGTATTTCTAAGTAATACCAATATCACACTCATTTGACTCCATTCCTTTTGTCCTTGCTTAAATCCTGAGGATTACGGGGTGTATATGTAATGTTGTAGCGTGTGTTTGTGTATATGGTGTTGGGGGTGGGGGTGCTGCGTGTGTGTGTCACTCTCTTTTTCCTCCACCCTCCCTTGTGTGCTAGGTGCAGTACTCAAGCTCCTGGTTCATACTCCTGGTATTTGATAAGATCCACCAGCATGGGGAAAACCTGCTACTCGGGCTCCATGGCGTACTGGTTCCTATTTGAGTGTCAAGAGGTGAGTGGTTTCCCTTCAGAGCATTGTTTCTGCTGTGCTTTTGATGGTGTTGGTACCGCCCTGGAAAAGCAGGTGGATGGGCAGATTGTAATGCTGTGGGCGGTACATTGTCTTCCGCTTGTCTGTTGGTGGTTACGACCACGGTGTTTGTTGCTACCGCTGTGGCGGTTGGATTGTTAAAGTGGCTGTATGTGTTGGTTGTTTCCGCAGTGGTGATGATTCAATTTTTTTTACCGCTGGCCTGTTGGCAGTGTTACCGCTGCTTTAACACTGACTGCCAGGGTTGTAATGAGGCCCTAAGTCACTTATCATGAATGAGGAAATATGTGTAGTGGTGATGCCTGCTCCTGAGATTGAACCTAATGAAACTAGTTGTCCATTTTTTTAGTCAGACTTCCTGAACCGGTCTGTTTAAAAAATGGAAAATGTTAATGGTGTTGCCGAATACAGCATTTAACTCGAAATGTGCATAATAGGTGGACAAACTGTGTAAATTGACGTCATGACCTAATCATGTATATGACTGATCGGGTTAACTAGGATGGGTGCCATGTTGAAAATAGCATTGCGCTTATGATCGCTACATTTGGAACTTTTTTTCTTGTAATATTACATTACATATGGACATTATGCAATATTTAGAACTGGAATATAAACATGATTGATATTGGTTGAAAGAAATATCTCAATATGGTGCCTACATTATTATGATATATGTATAGGAATTAGTCCTATTATTATGTTTAGTGAGGTAACACGTAAAATAGGTGGAATCATGAACTGCTTGAAATTAATGCTATATTGAAGTTCTCTTGATTAAGAATTATGGCATTCACATTTCTGTGACACTTTCTCACTTCCCTCCTAAACTTGGTAGAGTGCAGACCTCCTCCAAATTTGTTGCTCCGCATTTTCTGCAAACTACCATGGCAGAAAATACTGGAGATAGGCCTCAAACTCCACACCAGAGAAGTATGAGCCAGTTCCAGTACAGCCAGCTGTATGTCTCACCAGAGGAACAGGTAAATAATTTAATTCATAATGTTTTTGGATAATTATGTTTTTTCGGGGTAAAACTGAACATATTTTAGATATACATTGTGTTAATGTAACAAAGCTAAACACATTAGGGGTAATGATCCTTGAATATGTAGCTAGGAACATAAAAAATGGCAGTTTTGATTTAAGCAGTTTTCACAAGACAACCAAATTAATTTTGATTCATAACATGGTTACATAGTGCTAGGTAATGTTCTTCACATGTAACATTAATTTTATAACAAATACATAGGTAAAAAATCCAGAGGGGGGGATAAAAATAAAATGAGTTATAAGAAAATTATAGAGGTGCCCTTTCCCCATGGGAATGATGGAGGGGGCTCAGAGGGACCCCTCATGGCCACAAAATTACCCAAAAACATTATGTTCCTGTAACATATGTTTTTGTCAGTGTATATATATATATATATATATATATATATACATTAACATACCCACACAGGCGCACACACAGACACAGATGGACTCACACACACACTTTCTGCTCATAAAGAACCTATTGGGGAATACAGCTTGTGCTTCTTTAATGATGATGGAGGGGGCCCAAAAACATTATGTTGGGGGGTGATATTCTGCGAATCCTCTGTGGTGCTAGTGCAGGCCCTGTATGAATCTGTGATGGATTCACCGATGGAGAACCCAGTAAAATAAAAAGGCACACTCACACACTCACTTACCAACCTCCTGCCGCTCACAGCCAAAGACTGTGCACAGTGTGGGGTTGCATGCATGCCAGGGTGTGGTCGTAGGGCCTGGCCCCAGGCCTTGTGGACAGACTCTGCATCCAAACCCCTGCTGTTCACAGCCTAAGGCCTGGAGTAGTAGTGGTTCGATTAGCATACGGTAATTAAATATTACTTTACACATTAACAATAAAAAACCCTGCTAAGCCACTGAAAAAACAAAGGTTACAGGGTAGTTATAGTTATGGCTCTCTCCATGCACTTCAACTTACCCCACATATTGCAACAGCCATGACATCTTCTATGACATCATTGATAATATCACTGCAGCATCTGCAATAAAATTATTGGTGAGGAAACTGTGCATGGCCGGGCATGATTTACAGTTACCTTAGTGCACGAGTTATAGTTTCTTTGAGATAAATATAACTGCTGAGTTTCTATGGTTTTGTGTGTGTAAATCTGATTCTAACTATAACGTCCCTGTAACCTTTGTTTTTGTCAGTGAATATATATATATATATATATATATAGATATATATATATACACACACACACACACCCACATAGGCGCACACACAGACACAGACGAGGACACACACACACAATTTCTGCTTATGAAGAGCCTATTGGGGAATACAGCTTGTGCTTCTTTCTTCACCTCCTAATACTCTTAATAGCTGTTGGGTAAGTTAAATAGATTGAAATAAATGAAGGTGCTCGTAGCACAGTGCATTTGTTGATGTATGCTCAACTTTAATCATTAAAGAGGTTTGTTTTAGCTATAATCAAGGCAGGGGAGAAAGTAGACTGCACTTGCATAGATTTCAGGATTCAATTTGCTTGCCTGGTTCTAAGCATTATGAAATATTTAATGTTCTCAAAGTGAAAGAAGAACTTTGTTGAAATAGGTGACCCTCTAAGAATGTTATGCTGGAATGTCATCAATTTAAACATTGCCCTTTTTAATTCTTTACCAATGCAGCCTTGAATGTCTGATTAACATTCTTCTATTTGAAAATACTTTGTAGTTTAATGCATTGAGTTCTTTATCTTGGTGGGTCAGGGGTTCTAGTAGTCTAATCTAGTGACATGCACGTGCTGCCAAAAGAATCTCTTCACCTGATGATATCAAAGCCCTCAACTTCACCCTACTGAAAACCCAATAATGGCTGACCCACAATCACCTCAAGCTTAACACCCTCAAAATGGAATTCCTTTTGATCGCCCCCCACAATCATACTGCCCCAGTTGAAGAATGGCTCAAACAACTCACAGATCTCAACTGATCCCCCCAGTTTCAATTACTTTTTGGTTCAGTTATAATTTTAGTGCCTGAGGGAGTGCATCTATTTTTAAGGCATTAGAAAAATGTGTACAACAAATGAAAACAACTTAATGTGTACATGTGAGAAGGTTATTCAGTTAATCTCTACTAAAAATGTCTTTGCAATCATGGATATTGTCAGCCTTGGAGAAGTGTCCAATATCTTGTATTTCTTTCCCCAGTGGTGACTAATACGTATGAAAAAGGAAGGTTTAAAAAAGTATTACATAAGGGTGTTGTTTGATTGCTTGGGCATGCACCAGTATTTCTTTGTACTTTATTTTGAGTTTCAAATTTTATAGTGGTGGGTGACCTCATGTTTAAGTAAGGGCCTCGTTATTTTTTTTGCATTTCATTGATTTTTCATCTCTTGTAAAGGTAAAATTGTTGCACAGCTCAGCACCTTTTCTCCCTGTTTGTGACATTTGCAATATTTATTTAATTTACTATGTGGCCTAAACTTCCAATGGACAATCTAGCCAGAAAGCACAGTACTAGTAACCATCAGTGCATGAAATAAATAAATCTGTGGAATATGGTTATAAAACTTCATTTAGAGCAGGGATGGCATTGGATTAAATTAAAAATGTTGGCTATTGCTTGCATTTCATTGCTTTTAATGCAAAAACTGTATATGTTGCGGGGTAATAGGAGGATGTATGTTTTTATAGCTCAGTTAATTTTCGTGTTTTGCATTGCTGAATTAATGTTAGTGTTTTTTTCAGTGTTACCACCATGACTCCTTTTTCTGGCCAGTGTGTGTGTGTGTTAGCTGTCATCACCTTTTGTTTTTGTTCTCCATGCCACATGGCCAGGGGGCATTTTGTATAGTCTATGTCAGTAGGCTTGCATGTGTTCTGTGTTCTCCATGCCTCCTTGTCACAGTTGTTGTTTTATTTGTGGCTGGCATCCATTTTGTGCATCCAGCCAGTGTGTCTTTAGCATAGGCTTGCATGTGTTCTTTTAAAGCCATGCCTCCTTGCTATCTGTTGTTGCTTGAACATGTGGCTGGTGGCCATTTTGTGCATTCAGCCAGTGTGTTTCTGTCATAGGTTTGCATGTGTTCTTTTATTGCCATGCCTCATTGCTATCTGTTGTTGCTTGACCATGTGGCTGGCAGTCATTTTGTCCATTAGCCAGTGCATTTTTGCCATAGCCTTGCAGGTGTTCTTTGTTCCCCATGCGTCGTTGCTCACTGTTGTTGATTGACCATGTGGCTAGCAGTCATTTTGTGTAACAAGCCAGTGTGTCTTTGCCATAGGATTGCATGTTTTCTCTGTTCCCCATGCCTCCTTGCTCGCTGTTGTTAATGACCGTGTGACTGGCAGTCATGTTGTGCATCCAGCCAGTGTGTCTTTGCCATAGGCTTGCATATGTTCTTTTTTTCCTCAAGCCTCCTTGCTCGCTGTTGTTGCTGTTTGATGATGTGGCTGGTGGCCATTTTGTGCATCCAGCCAGTGTGTCTTTGCCATAGGCTTGCATGGATTAATATGGTGCCAGTTTAATATTGATATGATTGGAGATCATTGTAGTTTATGCATACTAAAAGATCATGATTCTGATGGACATAACATATATAATTTCCTTCCTTTTTTGCATTTTTAATTTTGCACTTCCTTTCCTCACAATAGGTTTTTTTCTCCTTGTCCTACCATACAAACATCAGCAATTATGGATTATTTGTTTATTTTAAGGTTTTCTTTCATTTTTTTAATTTTAATTTTTTTTATTTTAACTTTTTCAATTTAATTTCCATTTTTTATTTTTATTTCTTTATCTTCCATTTTATTAATTCATTTTCTTAAATATATTTTTATATTTTTATCATTTTGTTTAATTTTTGCATTCTTTCAATTTGTTTAATTCTGCATTTTGCCTTGATCCATCCATCAACCACAACAGCATTCATTTTCTTTAGGTGTATAATTCCATTTCATGGACACCCTGGGTGCGGCACACTGTAGAAACATCAGCAGCATCATTAACTTTTTTATTGTTTAATCCACTACCCCTAGACCATGCTGCTGCCATAGGTTTTTAAAGGATTATTCCATCTACCCATGCATCTCTCTATGCCTACCACAGGTTTCTCCGTTAAAACAGATGGAGATAAAGTAAAGAGCTACATCTGCATGCTGTGCTGCCTGATTTGAAATTAAATTTTATGATGTGGTGGTCTGCTGTGACTTTACAGTGTTTGATTAAATTGGTTTTTATTACATAAGTAACCAACCACAGTAATATTGCATTTATCTGTACTTTTTCAGCCTACAACAATGTTTCACTCACTAGATTTTTTTTCTGGCTTGCTTGCTTTTAAGTGCACAAGAGAAAAAGAGACATCACCCGCAGTACTGCCAGAGAAAAGGCCTGTACAGTGATCTCAGTCCTTCAATTTCTTCTGCTTGTGCAACTTAGTGTCACTGCCAGATGGGAGCTTTAAGATGGCCCCAAAGAAAGTTGCTCCTAAGAAAGTGGTCATTGAGAAGCTTTCCACCAGTGTTGTGCCGACCTCAGCCTTTTTCAGGAGACATGTGCCTGCCACACTGGCATCCCGGGAGGAACCTGGGAGCAGCAGTCCTGAATCAACAGCAACACCCTAACCTAAGTCCAAGACCATGTATGTCAGTGGGACAGCCACTGCAATCATGGTGACACCAAAGAGCAGTGACATTGAATTGTATTTATCCCTTTCACAAAGCAGAACCCAGAAAGTGGACAGCAGCCACAGCCAGCATTAGTAGATTTTCCCGAAGTTGGTTCAGAGCAGGAGGTCAAGCTTCCTGCAGATTAAAAACTTCGGTGGTCATTACAACCCTGGCGGTCGATGTTAAAGCGGCAGTAAAACCGCCAACAGGCCGGCGGTAAAAAAAAAAGGAATCTCAGCCCTGGCGGAAACCGCCAACATAGACAGCCACTTTAACACTCCGACTGCCATGGCGGTACAAACAAACACCGCAACGGTAACCGCCAACAGACAGGCGGAGGACAATGTACCACCCACACTATTACAACCCACCAATCCGCCACCTTTTCCGGGGCGGATTCACCGCAAACTAAAACACAGCGGAAACAGGACTTCGAATGGAAAACTCTCACCTCTACACACCCCACGAGGAACCAGGACACCATGGAACCAGAACTTCAGATATTCCCAGCCTTTATCTTCCTGCTCCTCTACCAGGAGCACGTACGCCGGCGGCAAAGACCATGGTGAGTACTGCACCCACGACACAGGGGAGGGGCGAGGGAAAAAACAGTGACACACGCAGCACGCAACACCCCCACCCTCACCCACTACAACACACACACTAATACATCTTGATAAATTACAGTTACACCCCCTAACCCCCCCTGGAAGAATGCAAGGACAAAAGGAAATTAGTCGAATAATTGTGATATATTCAATTACATAAATCAAAAATATTTACAAATATATACATTTATACTATATACAATTATATACACCAAGAACACAAGTCCAAGGGATTCCACCATCATAGTCCGTGGATTACTGGGCCCAAAGGCATGGGCGAGGCCCACACTCCATACCCGAACAAGACGGAGAGAACACTGCAGGGGCATCAGATAGAAATAAAACAGGCACTTCAGGGGGAAAGGAAGGGGGGGGCACCTCAGCCGGTTGAGTGCACGACGCCAAATCCATGAGGGGGCTCCATGCCCACTGTTCAATCCTGGGGAGTGCAAAGCCACAGTCTCTCAAGTGGATAAAAGTCTCCACTGGTTCTGGAAGGGGCATTGTGCCCAGAGTGCTTCATCCTGCCAAGGACTGAGGTAGTGGATGGGATACTCCACTGGTTCTGGAGGGGGCTTTGTGCCCAGAGTGCTTCATCCTGCCAAGGACTGAGGTAGTGGATGTAACTCTCCAATGGTTCTGGAGGGGGCTTTGTGCCCAGAGTGCTTCATCCTGCCCGTGGCGGCCTCAGTAGCGTCGGAATCATTGGTGCTCACTGGCCTGCGGTGCTGCTGGCGGCGGTGTCCTGGGCAGCGGTTCTGCTGGTGGCGGTCTTGTCCTGGCCTCTGGTGCTGCTGGCGGTCCTGTCTTGGGCAGCGGGGCTGCTGCTGGCGGTCCTGTTTAGGGCAGTGGGACTGCTGCTGGCGGTCTTCTCCTGGGCAGCGGTGCTGCTGACGGTCTTGTCCGCCGTGCTGATCTTCCCAGACTTGCTGGTTTTAAGGTGCCCTGTCCCCATCTTGGATGGTGTCGCAGCTGACTCCACACTCCCAACTGTACCCCTGGGAGCAGCTATGGTGGCTGATTTCTTTCCCCTCTCCCGCCGGGCACTGGCCAACTTTTTATGCTTGACAGGTGGGGGACTGTCTGTGCTCTGGCTCCTTGCCACACTGGCTGCCCTGCTGCCTGGTACACTCCATAATCCTGTGACTACTGACACCACTGGTCCCGCCGATGTTGTGGCTGAGGTGCTAGGTTGGGACCTGGAGAGTCGGGCCATAGGAGACTGAAGGGGTGGGGGAGGTGAGGGAGGTGAGGGAAAGAGGTCAAGGCTGGCCTGGAAAAGTTTCTTAGGAACACTGGGACGGGTAGCTGGAGGGGGTTTGGGAGTGGAGGAAGAGGTAGTGGTTGTATGAGGTGTACGTTTGCTGACTTTGGGTGAAGGTGCATGGGCTGGAGGCTGTCGTGAGGTGGATGGCTGTTGGGTGGGTGTGTGGCTGCGTTTGTGTACCTTGGGAGGAGGCCTCACAGACACACTGGGAGAGGACACAGGGGATGTGTGAATGGTAGTGGGGGTGGTGAGTGCACGTGAGCGGGGTGTGGTGGTGGGTGTGCTGGTGATGGACGTAGTGGCTGAAGATGTAGTGCATGCAGGTGTGAGTGGAGACGAGACAGGGAGGGAGGAGGGAGACGAGGAGGAGGGGGACACAGTGGAGGCAGTAGATGTTGGTGTGTCTGCATGTGTCTGATGCTTGCGTGAGTGCCTGTGGGATGTGTGCTGCCAGAGCTTCCCTTGTGTGTTGAAGTGTGTGCATGCTGGTCTGATGGTGTGCTTGGGATAGGCTGAGGTACAGGGGAGTGGGTCTGGGTGGAGGAAGTTGGAGGGGAGGCTAGAGACAGGGACAATGGCTGCCATCAGTTCTAAGGCCAGAGTCTGAAAAGCTCGCTGAAGGGCTGCCTGACCAGAGTGAATGCCCTCCAGGTTTGTTGCAACTGCCTCTCTACACCCTGGATGGCATTCAAAATGGTAGACTGCCCAACAGTGAGGGACCTGAGGAGGTAAATGGCCTCCTCACTGAGGGCAGTAGGGGTGACTGGGGCAGGGCCTGAGGTGCCTGGGGCAAAGGTGATGCCCACCCTCCTGGGTGAGCAGGCACGGGGCAAACGCTGAGGGGCTGCTGGGAGGACGGTGCTGGTAGGGGGGGTGGCGGCTGTACCTGTAGATGCGGGGTGCACAGATGGGGCCGCCACCGCAATGGAGCTCCCATCAGAGGAGGAGTCCGTATCGCTGGTGTCAGCTCCTGTCCCCGCCGTGGAGCTCCCCTCTCCCTCTGTCCCACTTGCGACTTCAGACTCCGTACTGTCGCCCTCCAGGGCCATGTGGGATGCAGCTCCCTCCTGCTCCAGTGCCACTGCTCCTCCGCCTGATGATGCTAATGCACACAAGAACAGGGAGACCACAAAAGGGGGGGAAGACAGAAGAAAGACATGTTCAGTGCATGCAATACCGCTACCGTTGGCGGACACGACAGAAACAAAAGCCCCCTGCACTACGCCGCACACTTGGAGCCCACTATTCAATCCCTGGGACATGGCTTACAAGGCTATGGCCGATTTCTTCACACATTGATGTCACAGGAGCCTGATTAGGTGTAGTTGGCACTGTACACAGGTGGGGTGGGGTGCCACATGGCCTGCCTGAAGAAGGGACCTTAACTACTTAACTCACCCTGGCCTAGGGGAACCCACAGCCCACCTCCCCACCCAGACACTTCTAATGCGCGCTGAATCAGCAGAATGAGAGTGTACTCACCCCCTTGTTGCTGCTGTGATGCCCTCAAGCGCCCATCCAACTCCAGGTACGCCACCGCCAGTATCCTGAACATCAGGGGGGTCATGGTGCGACGGGCACCCCTCCCACGTTGGGAGGCCATCCCCAGCTGGGCCTCTGCTGTCCTCTTGCTCCAACGGCGAATGTCCTCCCATCTTTTCCAGCAGTGGGTGCTCCGTCTGTGGTAGACGCCCAGGGGCCGGACTTCCTTTGTGATGGCACACCAAATGTCCTTCTTCTGGTGGGCACTGACCTACAGGAATTGTACAGGGGAAAAAGAGAAGTAATTTGCAACTGCACCGTCACAGTCATTGGCCCGCATCCCTACCCTTGCCATGACGCACATGCACTCACCGTTGTTTCATGCACGCCTCATTCTCACCCCCCCCTATCTTTCATCCACCCCACTCCACACAGGCATTGCCCATACAGCATGCTCACAGTGTGCTTACCTGTTTGTCTGGAGGACCATAGAGTAGCGTGTCCTGGGGGAGGACCCCATCCACGAGTTTCTCCAACTCCTCCATGCTGAAGGCAGGGCCCCTTTCCACAGACACGAGCCATTGTCTCTTCCAGACTGAGGTCACAGCAGCACTTGCAGTGTAGGTCCTCTCCTGTCGAAGATCAGGTATCGAGTGATTGAACAGAGAGAAAATGGTGGTCAAGTCCGTGGCGGTGCGTACCGTCACTGACGGCATACATCATCATTGGCTCCTGGGACCCATACAGTCCAATGTTAACCAATGCAGAATTGCGCCGCGGTCTTTGCCGCCTACCGCGACAGTGTACAACGCCAGCGCAGTTATCTCATATCCCATTGTCCCACCTTACAGGTCAGGCAGCCGCCATTTCAGGGAGCAACATGGCATTATTTTTGACTGCGTCACACATACCTAGGCCTTGCCTAAACACTCATACAGGCAAATTTCGATTTATGAATATTTTCAGAGTAAGCTGTGTTTCCGAACCTCAGAGTTGGTTGACTCTCTGCTCGCTGTTCTCCTCCATAGACACCGTCCTCTGGGGCATGTGAGGAGATGGCGGCATCCTCCGGTGTACAGACCGCTGGTGGACCTGTCGACAATGGAGGAGCGACATGTGATCATCACCTACAGGCTTGATCGTGCCACAATCCTAGAACTGTGTGCCCAGTTGGAGCCAGACCTGATGTCAGCTATCCGCCATCCCACAGGAATCTCCCCTCTAGTGCAGGTGCTGTCAGTACTCCATTTCCTGGCAAGTGTGTCTTTTCAAATTACAGTGGCCATAGCATCAGGGATGTCCCAGCCTATGTTTTCCAATGTGTTGTCCAGAGTGTTATCTGCCCTGCTGAAACACATGCGGAGCTACATCATTTTCCCTCAGGTGGAGGATTTGCCTACAGTGAAAGGTGATTTCTATGCCCTGGGTCATATCCCCAACATCATAGGTGCCATTGATGGGACACATGTGGCCTTGGTATCCCCATGCAGGAGTGAACAGGTGTACAGAAACCGGAAGAGTTACCATTCCATGAATGTGCAGATGGTGTGTTTGGCAGACCAGTACATCTCCCATGTTAATGCAAAATTCCCTGGTTGAGTGCATGATGATTACATCCTGCGAAATAGCAGCATCCCTCATGTGATGGGGCAACTACAGAGGCACCAGGTGTGGCTATTAGGTGAGCACATGGACCCAATACAGTAGGAATAGTTGTCTGGGTTTGTGGATGTCCGTATGAGTTAGTGTGTGTCTAACAGTTGTTCCTCACCATTTGTAGGTGACTCTTGTTACCCCAACCTGTCATGGCTACTGACCCCAGTGAGGAATCCCAGGACAAGAGCAGAGGAAAGCTACAATGAGGCCCATGGGCGGACTAGGAGGATTATAGAGCGGAGCTTCGGCCTCCTGAAGGCCACGTTCCGGTGCCTCCATATGACAGGTGATTCTCTATTCTACTCACCAAAGAAGGTATGCCAGATCATCGTGGCCTGCTGTATGCTTCACAACTTGGCTTTGCGACAACAGGTGCCTTTTCTGCAGGAGGATGGTCCAGATGGAGGTGTTGTGGCAGCTGTGGAGCCTGTGGACAGTGAAGACGAGTAAGCAGAAGAAGAGGAGATCGACAACAGGAACACGGTGATCCTTCAATACTTCCAGTGAGACACAGGTAAGAAGACAACACTGCCTGCTACATCTAATTTGAATCTCCTACCTCTCTACTGACTGTCATTTTCACCCAGTGTATGGTCACTGAGTTGTCACTTTCCCTTATGATTTCACAGATGTGGGTCCCACTGTGTGACATCTGCTTTGTTTCCTCATGGACTACAGCTGTGTGACATAGGTATGTTGACATTACATTTGAAAGAGCATTTTGCCACTGTAATTGCTAATACACTATTTCGAAATCACAGACAGACTCCAGATTGTTTTGTGCTTTAAGGGTGTTTATTTAAGTGCTCAATATTGGAGGGGGTTGTAAAATGGTGAGGGGTGATGGTGAAGGAGTGTCCATGGCAGAGTACAGTCTATTACTCTCACCGGTGCATTGTACAAAGGGGCATAGGAAGTGGAGCTGGGACAGTTTAAGGATGGACAGGGTGACAAGGTGGGACAAAAGGATGACAATCAGGGCGGTCTCATTTCTTGGCGGTGTCTTGGCATCGTTCTCTGTCTTTGTCCTGGGACCGTTTGCGGGGTGGTTCTCTCTCTGCAGGGGGTGGGGTGCTGGTATGGTTGTCCTGTGGCGGTGCCTCCTGTCCACTAGCACCGGCGGAGGTGGTGGGCAGTTCATTGCCCAGGCTAGTGCCAGGGGCCCCTTGTTGTGCCACAGTGTCCCTCCTGGTGTTCAGGAGTTCCTTCAGCACCCCTACAATGGTGCCCAGGGTGGAATTGATGGATTTGAGTTCCTCCCTGAAGCCCAAATACTGTTCCTCCTGCAGCCGCTGGGTCTCCTGAAACTTGGCCAGTACTGTTGCCTTCGTCTCCTGGGAATGGTGGTAGGCTCCAATGATGTTGGATAGGGCCTCGTGGAGAGTGGGTTCCCTGTGCCTGTCCTCCCCCTGTCGCACAGCAGCCCTCCCAGTTCCCCTGTGTTCCTGGGCCTCTGTCCCCTGAACCTTGTGCCCACTGCCACTGCCCCCAGGTCCCTGTTGTTGTTGGGGTGGTGGGTTAGCCTGGGCTCCCTGTAGTGGTGGACACACTGCTGATTGACGTGTCCTGGGGACAGAGGTATGGGCCCGCTGGGTGGGTGCTGTGCTGGTGTTTCCAGAGGCGGGAAGCTCTGTAGTGGCTTGTGCCAGTGTGAGGGGAACCGACTGTCCCGAGGTCCCAGATGGGCCGGGCTGGTCATCTCGATCCAGTTGGACAGAGCTGCTGTCATCACTGTGGGCCTCTTCTGTGGGTGGAGTGGACATGTCTGGACCCTCCTGTCCTGTGACGTTGGGTAGGAGTCCTGCAGGGGTGTAAAAGCATGATTATTGCATCTGTGTGTGCCATGATGTGCAATGGGTGGATGACCGTGCACCCCAGTGCTTGCATTCCTGTGTAGGACCTTGTGTGATGATGGTTTAGGGGGGTGTATGGGTATGTGCAGTGGCCATGCTTTGGTGATGGGTGTCCATGCTTTGGTGTTGCATGCAGGGCTTGGGTTTGGGATGTGTGGTTTGTGATATTGGGACATGTGTGAGGAGTTGGAGGGATGGGGTGAGGGCGAGGGTGGGGGTATGTGATGGCATACAGGTAGGGTGGGGGATGTAATAGTTAAGATTTGACTTACCAGAGTCCATTCCTCCAGCTACTCCTGCGAGGCCCTCAGGATGCAGTATAGTCAAGACCTGCTCCTCCCATGTTGTTAATTGTGGGGGAGGAGGTGGGGGTCCGCTGCCAGTCCTCTGTACCGCGATGTGGTGTCTTGAGACCACGGAACGCACCTTCCCCCGTAGGTCGTTCCACCTCTTCCTGATGTCATCCCTAGTTCTTGGATGCTGTCCCACTGCATTGACCCTTTCCACGATTCTGCGTCATAGCTCCATCTTCCTAGCTATGGAGGTGTGCTGCACCTGTGATTCAAATAGCTGTGGCTCTACCCGGATGATTTCCTCCACCATGACCCTGAGCTCTTCCTCAGAGAACCTGGGGTGTCTTTGCGGGGCCATGGGGTGGTGTGGGTGATGTGTGGGGTGGTGTGTGTTGTGATGTGTGAGGTGATATTTAGAGGTGTATTGTGTGAGGTGCGTGGATGTTATGTGAGTGATAGTGTTGAGAGCCTGTGGATGCTAGTGTTGTTTCTGGTGGTGTCCCTCTCTGGCCTTCAGTCGCAATTGTGGTCGTGGGGGTTTATGGGTGATGTGGGTGTGTGTTTTATATTGTATTGGATGTGTGGGAGTGGTGTGTGTATGTGTATCAGGTGTTTATATTTTGAATTGTCCAATGTGGATGTGTTTTGTAAAAGTGTGTGTATTTTGAGCGCAGCGGTGTGTACCGCCAATGGAATACCGCGGTTGAAATACCGCCGCGTGGATTCGTGGGTCGTGATAGTGTGGGCGTATTCCTGTTGCCGTGACGGTGGAGGTTTTGTTATCGCCAGTTTATCACTGACCTTTGGTGTGGCGGACTTGTGTGGGTGTCTAAATTTTGGCGGATTCCGGGCTTTGGGTCATAATGACCGTGGCGGAATTCCGCGGCCGCGGCAGTGTGTTGGCGGTCTTCTGCATGGCAGTAAACGGCTTTTACCTCCAATGTTGTAATGACCGCCTATGTCTTTTAGAATTAATGGCTCCCAGATCTCTAGAAAGAAAAACTCACCCATCTTCTCTAAGCACCACTTCTGATGATATTGATAGGGACACAGAGTGGACCACAGCAAAGCTGGGAGATGTCAGGAGAGGCAAGGGAAAATAAAAGTTCCTGAAAGCCTTATGATCATGGAAGGAGTAATAAGGAGGATGACAATGATGAGTTAGTCATTGCTGAAGCTGGCACAGAGGAGTCTGACATTGCTATTCAACCTGCTTCAAGGGATGTGGCACAGGTAACAATGTCAGCTCCCATATTTGTAAAGCACCAACCCGTACCTCATTAAAAGTATACACTGAAGAGAGGCAATCAACGACACACCCACCCATCTCCAGTTCTTCTTGAGGCATTGACTGAAAGTGTCATATGACACACATTGAGTCTACCGCCACCTACTTCTCTAATGTAGCCTGCATAAGTGACCACAGAAAAGAGGAAAAAACAGACTATTGTTACAGGCATGTTTAGGCAGGCACTGGACCTCCTCCCTTTTCTTTTGTGGAAGGACTGGGATTCTTAGAATTTGTGGCAGCTATCTGCCTGTAATGGAAGGCCAGAGTTGCTGTTCCAATGCTGCATCACAATATGCTGCAATACGTTGGACAAACGTTGCAGCAAAGTGTTGTTCACACTGTCCACCTGATGACAGACATGTGGACCAGTTGTCAGGCTACTGATTACATGTGCATCACTGCACACTGGATCTCTTTTGCAGAGTAAAGCTAAAGCTAGTTACAGGTTTTGGCTCTAAATCAATCAATCAATCAGAATTTATAAATGATGGCTAATCACCAGATAGGGTATCCAGGTGTCAGTGGGTCCCGCAGGCTTATTCGAACAGCCATCTTGAGGGCCATTCAGAATTCCAGAAGTGAGGTGATAGTCCGGAGGTGCATGGGGAGACGGTTCTAGGTTTTTGCTACGAAGTGAGAAAAGAAGCGCCCTCCACTTCTGCTTCAGTAGCATGGAGTATGGGCAAGTGAAAGGGAGGCAGTGTAGTCTTCTCGATGGTTGGTGGAACTTCAGGCAGTGGTTAATGTACGCAGGTCCTTGGTTGTGCAGAGCCTTGTGTGCTTAGGTCAGCAGCTTGAATTGACTTATTTTCTGTACATGGAGCCAGTCGAGTTGCCTCAGGTGGGGAGGGATGTGGGTTTATTGTGGAAGGCCTAGGATGCGTCTAAATGCAGTGTTCTGTATGGTTTGAAGTCTCTGTGGGAGGTGTGTGGCGATTCCCATGTAGAGGGCATTGCCGTTATCTTTTCAGCTGGTGATGATGGCCTGTGATGTGGTGGATCTCATGTGTACAGGTAGCCACTTGATGATCGGTGGCTGCAATCAGGGCAGTTTTAGTGCTGTGATTAATGCAGAAGCCAGTTTGGGAGGCATTAAGTACCTGATTCTGCTCCAAGTATGTCATGAATTGCTTGTTGATGTTCTATTCCAGTACCTTCGCTGGAAATGGGAGGTAGGAGATTGGTCGGTAGTTTTTTTGGAGTTTACTGGGGTCGGCGGATGGTTTTTTCAGTAGTGGTCAGACTTCAGTGTGTTTCCAGCCAGCCATCGGGAAATGTTGCGGTGGTGATAGAGGTATTGAGCATGGTGGTGAGTTCCTGGCCAATCCTTTTGGTTTCCAAGGTTGAAGATGTGATGTGGGCATGGATCTGTGGAATGTGGTGTGGGCATGGGTCTGTGGGAGCTCCTTGAAGGATTCCATGGTGGAGGTGATGTTCTGGGTGGCGAGGATGTTCCAGGTGGTCAGTGCGTGGTTCGTGTTGGTTACTGTGGAGGCAGATCTATCAAGGAAGTCTGTAGGTGTGGGTTGGAGTTTGAGGTTTCTGTATATGGTTGAAATTTAGTCACAGGATAAGTGGGCGAGATTGTAGCACAGTTCCTGTGAGGGTCTGATCCTGTTTTTGCTGGTAGTTGGGTTGGAGCATTCCTTAACAATGTTGAAAGGTTCCTTGGTGTTGTTGGCCTTGGTTTCGATGGATGCAGCAAGGGTTGTCTTCTTTGTTGCCTTAGCAGATGGTGGTAGAGGTTGAAGGGGGTATTGAAGGCTCCTCTGTTGGAGGTGTCCTTGGTGGCGCGCTATCTCCTCTCCAGCTGTTTGCTGTCTCGCTTCACTGTTATGAGTTCTTCTGTGTACCAGCTGGCCTTTTTGGATGATTTTCTCTGAATGTTGCTCTTGATGGGGATGATGCTGGCAGCGCAATTGGTGATCCATACGTTAGACTTTTTCACTCTCTGTTCGAGTTTGGTGGTGGTTGGAGGTCTCTAAGATTTTATTTAATCTCTGGTGGGGGTGCTGGTCATCTTGAGGGTGGAGGTGGAGGTGCAGGGGCTGCAGGGGCTGCAGCTGCTGAAGTGGACAATGGAGTGAACAGTCCATGTGAAGTCTGTGAAATGGCTGCATTGGACACAAATGCTGGAGATGAAAATGGGATCCATTGTGTGTCCTGAAGTGTGTTTAGGGTTGTGGTAATCTAGGGCAATCCAAGGCTGCTCATACTCTCAAGGAGGTGCGTAGTGTTGTTGTCATTTGGACTGTTGATGTGGAAATTTAGGTCGCTGAGGAAGATGCAGTCCTTGGAGTTTTTATTTTTTTGTTTGGAATTCGTTATTAAAGAGATACAACAGTTCCAAGATAGGAGGTACAGATACCTAGTCAATTTAAATACACCATCATAGTTTGAAGGAGAGAAAGATATGAGCATCAACTGATTTAAACTGCTGCGTGGGAGGTGAGGGGAGGGGATAGGGACTTGGAGTAAGAGAGTGGGGTAGGAGAAAGAAAAAAGAGAGGGATTAGGAGGGTGAGAAAGAGAAGAAAAAGGGTGGAGTGGAGGGACTTCAGAGGAGGGAGGGGGGTTGGAGACACACACACACACAGAATCAAATTGAGGGAGTGGCTCATCTCCGCTTATGGGGAACCATCTGGAGCTAGTCACACCCTAGGGTATCATAAGATCCTAGTATGCTGTTATGCTTTAAGGAAAACGGGCTACACTTCGAAAAAAAAAAACTACTTTATTGAAAAGCAGTCACGGACATGGAGGTCTGCTGTTCCCACCAGGCTTCCATCCCCGTGAGTGCCCTGAGTCGCTATGGGGTCGCAAATTGCGACCCACCTCATTAATATTAATGAGGTGGGTCTTTGCGACCCCATAGCGACTCGCAGAAGGTGTCTGAGACACCTTTCTGCATAGCAAATTGCGACTTGCAATTTGCAAGTCGCACTGACTCGCAAATTGCAAGTCGCAATTTGCTTCTTTCCTACATCTGGCCCTTAGTTCCTTATTTTAGTTTATGCTTGCCAACATTTTCATCTGGAAATTCAATTTTGTAATATTAAATTGCACATAGGCTATAATGGCAGGCCAGAGATCATTTTAAAAGACCTACTTAAGTGGCACAACAAGTGCTTCAGGCCCACTATTACGATTAAATGTATAGGCCCAGGGTATATAACATGACACTTTACTGGGAAGTTATCACTACTTGAAATTGAACTATTAAGTGTAAGGCAAAGGAGTGATCTAAGTCACATTAGCACTAGTTAGCACTGGTAAAAGTACCAGGGTCCTAAAACAACCAAACATGTTCACTTGACAGCAGAGGAAAAGTTTTCAAGGTGTTCCTTTAGAGAGGGTAAATACCAACATGTTCTATAAATATCATAAATAGGAAACTGACCTTTGAGAAATGAGGATTGAATTAGTGAATTGTTTGATTATGAATAACATCTCTAATATAAGGCCACTAGGACATACTCATACAATTGTAAGTGTCTTTCTTACGTTTTATGTAGTTTCCTTTAGACTTGTAATTCGATAGTTTTTAAAGTTCTAATTTACATTGGATATTTGGTGTTGTCATGATGACATAAGCTTATAACAAATGTAATATCGAGTTTGACTCTTCTCTTACTAAAATGTGTATAAAAATGTATGACAATATGTATTGGACGATAAAAGCGAACAAGACACAATTACATGTATATGGCACATTAGGTTTAGCACATGGTGTTAATTATTTTTATTGCAATGTATGGAAAAACAACAGACAACATGACAAATTGAAAGGGGTGAATGAAATGCAAATAAGCTACAAGCAATGTAAAAAAATAAAGTACACACACTTCTATACTTCTTATTTTAACAGTGATGTGGTGGTTGGTAATCCAAATGAAGCAGCAGATAAGCAACACCATTGTGAAAAGTTGAGTAGGAAAGGTAAGTAAAGTGTGTTTAGCTCTTTTATAGATTTGAATCCGCCAACTCAGTTTTAGAAGTTTAACAGTCATGGTTATGCCGACAGAAGCCAACATCATGATTTGGTGGGTGTAGTTGTGACTGTAATGTCAGCTACTTTTCAGATATAATTCCATTGAAGGAGAAGGCATTGGTTTGATGGAGATTTGTCTGCCATACCACCAACATATAAATCAGGTGAGTGAACAGTTCCGATGGTGGACAGATGGAACGTCAATTTTCTACGGTCCAGATTTATCCACCAAGTTATAAATCAGACCCCTACTCGAATTTTAGTATGGTCTTTTGATTGTCTATGTTCTTTTTCATGCAAGCACAATAGAATCAAAAATGATATGCAACCATATGTTTGGTCTCCATCCCATAGAATGGGTGATTTCAAAACAATATATGATATTAATAACATGTATTGATCTAAGATGTTCAGTGGCACAATGATGGCCACTGCAAAAATGTGGTAATTAGCCCTTGAAGTTCCGACCAATCACAGCAGTGTACCTATCCAGATGCCAGCGTGAGAGATCAAGTAGGCCATGTCACAGGCATAAATAACGTTTGCTGGGCAGATGCCCAAAGATACAAATCCCCTAAACTGACCACCCTATTTCTTCCAGCATGGAAGTGGCTGCAAGTCACCAGAATGCAATTAGAATGCTAATACTTTGGATTATCATTTTTGGGAATTGCCTTGAAATATCTTTTAAGTGTAATTTCCCATTGGGAGCAGATGCAGATATGGAGTTTGGGGTCTCTGAACTCACAATTTAAAAAGACATTCTGTTGGTGAAGTTGTTTTTTAAATTGCAATTTTGAAAAAGCCACTTTTAGAAAGTGGACATTTTCTTGCTTAATCATTCTGTGCCTCTACCTTTCTGTGGAATACACGTCTGGCTCAGTTTGACAATTGGGCTGTTTGTGAATTCACTCTACACAGTCACACAAAAGGAGCTAATGTGTGCCCTGCATATCCTGTTGGGTCTTTCTGAGCTAGAGTGGTGAGAGAAGCTGGCACTTGCACGTGAATAGGGTTTTTCCTGTCCTTACACAAAGCAGTGTGCAGGGATATGCCCAGACGTGGGTCCCATGCTCACTGCACCACTGGATTCAAGCTAGCCTAGCTGATGAAGGGTGATACCCTAAAACCGGTCCCAAGATGCTTGTTTCCGGTCCAGGGAGGACCTGGCTTGGCAGTTCGGGCTGGACTGTTCCCATGAGGAACAGGGTCAAGACTGATTTGCATATGGCTGGGTCCAACCTGAGGTGGCGTGGTGAGCAAAAAAAAAAAGATCTTTGTGACTGGGGATGAATGTTTGATTTGCTCTGCATTCCGTCCATCATCTGTTCTTTTTGCACTTTTAGAAAGTGGACATTTTCTTGCTTAACCATTCTGTGCCTCCACCTTTCTGTGGAATACACATCTGGCTCAGGTTGACAATTGGGCTGTTTGTGAATTCACTCTACACAGTCACACAAAAGGAGCTGATTTGTGCCCTGCATATCCTGTTGGGTCTTCCTGAGCTAGAGTGGTGAGAGAAGCTGGCACTTGCACGCGGATAGGGTTGTGCCTGTCCTTACACAAAGCAGTGTGCAACCCCCTGGACTGGGTCCGGGCAAGGGCAGGGTAAAGCAGAGTCTTGTGCACTACAAAGAGCTAGATGCCATAGGAGGGACTGCCACTCTGTCTGTGGCTTTGTTGTGCTGGCCTGCTGCTTGCTGCTTTGTCCTGGGAGTGAAAAGGCTAGAATTTGCTTTCTAAATCCTGCTTTCCAAGGTTCTCAAATTCTCAGGTCCATCAAAGACTTCATCTGCTGTGCCTGGACTCGCTTGCTGGGAGTCCTGACTTGCCAAGTGGTACCAAATCCAGTCCCTACACCCTTGGAAGTGAGCTCTGGTGAACTACATGGGAAAGGTGGTTGTGCCTACAGGTTCGCACATCCTAAATCCACAAAACAATTAATGGGGGAAAGATGTATCTCATAGTCTTATGCAATGTCCATTAGGTGCCATACTGGTTTTCACACCCAACCACCAAGGGTGTGGCTGTCCCAACTGGAGATCCAATCAGGACTGAACGAATGTATTTCCATAAATCAAGGCACACAAAGATAGTCCACAAAGTATGTAATGTGTAAGGGAAGTCAATAAGAATTCCGGAGAGGTCTTGTTGCTGGTTACGATTTATTCTTTCCACGGTATGATGAGTCCAGTAGCAACAGCTGACACCTGTTTTGTCATCAAGACTTTCTTAGGGCTGTAAAATTTAATACATGAAAGAATGTTCACTGTCATGGGATGACAATAACAGGGAATAATAGAAATTGTTGAGGTTTCAGAAAAAACATTGTTAGTTTAAAAAGCGATCTTTACTCACATCATTTGAGTAAGTAACCCCTGGGTTCGTAGGAAACAAGAAAAAATGTATATTGCTATTGCCCTCATATCCAAAATGCTCAATGATGGTGAGGTTAAATGTGGTCAAAGGATCGAACGTGCATGCAAGGCATGATTGTAGTGTCCAAAAATTCCAGCTCGTAGAATCCGGTATAAATCAAAGAGAAGTTGATGATAACAGAGATAGTCTACCACAATCCCCAGTGGCAAATGTGTAAACATCCTAAAACCATGAAGAGTATGGCTAAACCAGAGGAACTACAAGAAAAGACATACCATACTGAATGGCAAAGCATCCATATATAGATCAAACTTCATGTTGAATAGAGTACTCTTGAGAAAGGTATAGTATTATTTGCAACTATTTCTTGATATAAGCCCTCAGTTCTAACTATTATCATTGCCCCGGAGGTTTATCTGTTGAAATAACAGGCCGTTCGCCTTCACCATTAGTATTGCTCTCCTTTGTTTCCTTTTACCGAGTGTCACTGCCCCGGAGTGTCACGATTGTTTCCTTTTTACGAGCGCTCAGTTCTACGATCCATCGTGCATTACTGCCCTATGTTTGTGCACGTAGGTAGACTAGCACTGGTTTCCCCTTTGTTTGGAGGGAACAGTTTTCAACTTCAGGATGATGTTATTGGCCCACCGTTGGTGGATAATTTATTTCCCTATTCTTTTGGAAAAACCATAAAAACCATTGCTATTTTTATGATGATGCTCGACTCGAGTTTTTTCAAAGTATTTAGTGCTACTTCTTACTTTTCTCTTTTGTAAAGGTGCCTAATCCCAATCGTGTTTGGTTTATCAAATGGTGGATCAATAGATAAGTAATGTACCACATATGGTTCTGTGTATAGGAAATGTGTCTGGCCAATGGAACTTATATTTATGCATTCTCTTGCAATAACAATGGTATTAGTGGTTGATTGTGTATACTCCAGGATGATGCTTTCGTTTCTCTTCAATCCACATTGCGTGTTTTGAGTGAAAATAGTCCTTTTTCAACGACAATGCTCTTTTTTTACAAATGTTATCATTAGTCCTACTCTCATTTTTTGTGACGACGCTTCACCTCATTTGTAATTTTCTCCTAAAATGGTTGCTTATTACGTAGCCGATGTGTCACAGATAGCTTTCTGTACAAGAAATGTATTTTGTAAAAAGAGTGCATATTTATGTAGTGGTAGTACTGTGTGACTGTGTAGATTCTAAGATTGTGCCTCTATTTTTCCTCCACCCTGGAGGCGGGCTTTGAGCGAATTTAGGGCCAGATGTAGCAAACTTTTGCGAGTCACAAATGGCCCGATTCGCAATTTGCGACCCCGCAAAATCGGAAATGGGATGCAAAAATCCCATTTCCGACTCGCAAAATGCGATGTGAGCCGTTACCGACTCGCAAAATTTGCGACCCCATTTTGCGACCCACAAATAGGAAGTCGCAATTTGCGAGTCGCAAACCATATGCAATAGCAACTCGCAAATTGCGACTAGTCGCAAAAAGCCAATTTTGCACTTCCAATTTACCACTTACTCAGAGCGGGTGGTAACCAGAACCAAAGTATAAAAGGAGACCCAGAAGGCATCTGGGTTACTCAAGATGGCGGAGATATACCTGATAGCAGTGAGGAGGAGAGCCCACGCCGCACAGCAGAGGAGGAGGAGGAGCCAGAGACAGGAGAAGATATACAGAACAAGGCAGACACTCTTCCAGCAAACTGAGGAGGAAATTTATGATAAATATAGACTTAGAAGCGCAGCTATACTAGATTTAATAGAATTAGTCAAACCACAGCTAGAACGCCAGACTGTGCGTGGCTGCGCCATCCCTACGCATGTGCAAGTGCCATGCTCACTGCACCTCTTGGCCTCGGGTAGCTATCAGGGGGTCATTGCTGTGGCAGGTGGGGTATCCCAAAGTGCACTATCACGGTTCTTTAGGGCATTCCTAGACGCCTTACTCACACACATGTCCCGATACATATACCTACCCAGGAATGAGGCAGAAATCAACAGCACCAAGTTGGAATTTTACAGGATTGCCAACTTCCCCCATGTCATAGGGTGTGTAGATGGGACACATATACAAATATGCCCTCCTGCAAACCTGGAATATCTGTTCCGCAATAGGAAGTGTACCCACTCACTCAATATTCAGGTGGTATGTGACGCCCATTATATCATCACTGACATGGTTGCCAAATTTCCAGGCAGTACTCATGACTCCCACATTTTTAGGCACAGTGGGATACACCAACGCCTGGAATGTGGGGAGTTTGGAGACGGATACCTCCTAGGTAGAGCTGAATACACCTTGAAGACATGCACACAGGTCAATGTGCAAACCATCCATGCCTTGCTAACATTGTACGTTTTGTGCCAAACAGGTGAAAGTGCATATGCACTACGTCCATGGATACTAACTCCGTACTTAACACCCAGCAATGATTGCGAGAGGCGATACAACAGTGCACATAAGAGGACCAGGAACATTATAGAACGTACCTTTGGACTGCTGAAAGCAAGGTTCAGATGCCTCCACCGAAGTGGAGGTGCCCTCCAGTATACCCCAATAACAGCTTTCAAAATAGTTGTTGCATGCGCTATACTGCACAACATTGCCACCCGACGTGGGCTACCTCTCACCCCTGAAGACCCAGATTCTGAGGATGAAGAGCAAGAGCAACCACATCGCTATCATGGGGATAGGAGCATCGCAAATCAAGGCAGACTGAGACGGGAACACATTGCAAACCAATACTTTGGAAGGTACGTGCCAACTTTTACCATACTAACCAATGTAACACACCAAGAGTCCATGTGTTAAGTGGAAAGAACAAGTGATTTAATAAGTGCAAATAACCAAACTATGTACAATAGGAACAGTTCAGGGGCTTCAATAGTCCACCTGGCATGGGACACATTGACATCATGTGCCCCAAACCCAAGGACTGTGTGGAGCTCACACCCTACGGCGGGCTCGGCCAGCCTGGCTGGTACTAGGGGGGTCAGCAGTGCTCTGCCTTGTGCTTCCACTACGTAGCACCCTGGTGTCACCGGCAGAGACACTGCTGACAGTGGAGCCCTCCTCACTGTCCTGTGGCGTGTAGCCTGTGCCCCTGGCCACCTGCCGTGCCTCCATGAGGTCCATTGCATGGCTGAGGCGGCCCAGTCCCCGTGCCACATCACCAGCAAAGTGGCCCATGTCCACCTGGAGGCTGACTGTGCGCCTAGACAGCCCTGTTGTGTTGACAGCCAGCCTAACTATAGAGGAGGCCATCCTGTCCAGGCGTTGCAGCAGCTGGCGGTCCCTGCGCCGTGCACTGTCACTCTGCGTTAGCAGTCCTGCCACTAGTTGGCGCATAGACAGTGCAAGGTCACCCATGTTGGTACCGATCACCTGCAACTCCGAATGTACCTGCTGCATACTGATGGCATGATTGCGTTCAAAGCGCTGCAATACCCCACTAATCCTCCTTAATTTTTGGTTTTGCAGGCGCTGACCCCGTTGCAGTTGGGCCTCGGTTGGTGATGTGGAGGCATGCCCTGACTCTGCCTGCCGCTCTGCTGTTGATATTCTAACTCGCCTGCGAAGCGGTGGAGGCCCTGTATTGTCTGCCTTGGCACTCTGGCTCGTACCTGGTGCAGGCTCACACACCACTGTTGCAACAGGTGTTTCCTGAGAGGGCATGGTGTCGGTGGTGCAGGTAGCAGTGGTGGCTGGTCCTGTTGTCTCCTGTGTGTGCTGGCTGACCATTGGCCCCTGGCTGCTTGGGCTGGTGGGGGTGTCTTGTGGGAGACCTGTGGGACATAGGGAACACACTGTCAGTGTCTACTATCTGTTATCAACTTCCTAATAAACTATTGCCTATGAACTGCCTACTTGACTACATTGCCCATAATGCATCATTCTGGTGTTTGCTACTCTGAAATTGAGCTATCTTGGTTGTGCATGCCCATGTGTACAAGGTGGGTGGGGGTATGGCATTGATGAGGGTACATGCATGTCACATGGTACTCACCGGTTGATGGTCCTGGCTCAGAGGTGTCCAGATCTCCCATCCCGCTTACAGCCTCAGGCTCCAGGGTATCTTCTACCCTTTCCTCCAGGGGTGTGGGTGGTGTTACTGTCGATGGTCCCCCTCCTGTGCCTCTCATCTCCCGGAGCCGCTCTGCCACCCTCTCCTTGGTCCAGGAGCGCAGGTCATACCACCTTTTCTTCAATTCTTCCACACTCCGGTGGCTGACCCCCAGGGAGTTGACCTTGTCCTGGATCTCCTGCCAAATTCTTTTCTTCTCTGTGTCTGGCACGGTGAGGGCTGCCCTGCCAAACAGCTCGTCATGGTGCTGACAGCACTCATCAGTCAGCACCTCCAACTCCTTTTCAGCAAACTTTAGCTTCCTTTTCCTAGGATTGTCAGCCATGGCTGCAGGAGCTCTGTTTGTTAGCTGTGCTGAAGTTGAAATGGGTGTGGTCCTCCCTCCTCCCAGGTGTATTTGTAAACTTCCTGGCTGTGATGTCATCATCATGTGCCAGGAAGTGTTTTCCTGAGTGTTCTGAAGTGTTTTCCAGAGTGTTCTGCAGCACCTGCATTCAATTTTCAGCACAGTCGCTATTTGTGACGCACACTCGCAAATTGCGAGTCCGTTTTTTGCGCGGTCGCAAAAAGCGACCTCGCAAACAGCAGACTCGCTATCTGCGGTGCGACTCCGTGTGCGAGTCGCAAATTGTCCTCGCACTTTGTACCTGCAATTTGCGAGTCGCTATTTTTTACCTACCTACATCTGGCCCTTAATCCTCTTTTTACATTCATAGACTTCTTACACCTATACATGCTCACCAGCGTTTCCCGCACTACTATGGCGTCTCACTACACAATACACGCTACTAGTTGCTCGGTAGTTTTCGTGGGCTGGTACTCATGGGAGTTTTGGACTTAATGACAATCGGGTGCAATGGTAAGATGATTTATCTGGAGCTCTTTGCTCCACGCTTTACGGGAGCTACTGCCCAGGAGGCGTGTTTATTGAAACGATATGGCTTTCGCTTTCACTAGCAGTGTTGCTCTTTGTCTCCCTTTACCGGGTGTTACTGCCTCGGAGGTGTTGTATGGTGTAAAATGCTTTCCTTGCACTAGTAGTATTATTTGAGACTGTTTCTTGAAATGAGCCCTCAGCTGTGCGTTCTAACTCTTATCATTGCCCTGAAGGTTTATCTGTTGAAATAACACGGCTTTCGCCTTCACCATTAGCATTGTTCTCCTTTGTTTCCTTTTACCGAGTGTCACTGCCCCGGAGGTGTGTATGGTACATGAATTAATATGTTTTTTCATTTTACCGATAGCATTAATCACGATTGTTTCCTTTTTAGGAGAGCTCAGCTCTATGAATCATCGTGTATTACTGTCCTATGTTTGTACACGTAGACTTGCACTGCTTTCCTTTTAAACATATTTATCGATAAGACTGGTTTTACTTTGTACACTTCCCGTTCCATATTTACATTATTTTCTCACTTTACGCACGTTTTGAATATTTTGGACTTCAGCAGCAATGAGCCTGATTACTTGAGCTCTGCACTTCTGGATGCTACACAGTTTTTAAATGACTATTTCTATTTATATTCCTTAGGCTTATCATGGACCTTCTCTATCGAATTTTATGAATTAATTCTCTACACTGAAGACAGCTCAATGATGTTATTCCTAGTCACTTTCGGTGGTAGTTTTATATTAATGACTTTTCGGTTTGTCACTTGGTATATATAGAAATGAAATATCGTAATGGGTGTAATTTCACAAGAACTATGCAGGAGTTTATTACTTTGGAACTCCTTTACCGTTTACTGTATCATATTATGATAACATTTTCTGGTTACAAAAGGGTGAATTTAGCTTGTGGTGAGAGACACTATGTAACATATACATACAATTGTTGGCGGCGTTTTTGTTTTATGCTTTTGTTCTTTTCTTAAGAATACTCTATTCAACACAAACTTTGATCTACACATGGACGCTTTTCCTTTGGGTATGGTATGTCTTTTCTTGTAGTTCCTCTGGTTTAGCCTGACTCTGCATGGTTTAGGACGGGTACACATTCGCCACTGTGGATTGTGGTGGACTATCTCTATTATCATCACCTTCACACTTTATACTGGATTCTTCGACCTGAAATTTTTGGACACTACAATCACGCCTTTCATTTATGTTCTATCATTTGACCCCACTTAACCTCACCATCATTGAGAATTATGGATATAAGAGGGCAATACCAATATATATTTTTTGCTCGTTTCCTAATAACCCCTTTGCTTGGGGGGTACTTACATAAGTACTGTGAGTAGAGATCACTTGTTAAACTAATATTGGGTATTCCGAAACTGCAACAATTTCTATTATTCCCTGTTATCGTCATTCCATGACAGTGAACTTTCTTTCATGTATTAAATTTTACTGTCTTGAGAAATTCTTGATTACGAAACACATGTCGGCTGTTGTTATTGGACTCATCATACTGTGGGAAGAATAAATCATAACCGGCAACAAGACGTGTCCGGAATTCTTATTGACTTGCCTTACACATTACATATTTTGTGGACTGCCTTGGTGTGCCTTCGTTTTTGGAAATAGAAGTGAGTTCTGGTGCATCCCAAACAAAACCAAGCACATCAACTCCAGAGCGACTTTGGAACCAGTGCTGCTGTCTGACTCTGCGCTGCTGCCAGCACTGGAGCCATGGTCCCCAATGACTGCAACAAGGATGACTAATGTCACAGGCCAGTCACTGCCGTAGTGCCACCGAAGTCCCGCCACAGCGTGAGTCCCGAGTCCTGTGTCACTGACGTCCCGATAGCCGACTCTGCAGCAGCAACTATGGCCCCTTTGTGTGATTGGGACACCACACCGCATCTTCACCTGCTGGATTCATCTACCCAACTGGGTTGTAAGGAACTGATGCCTCGCCACAGATGCTGCATCACCTCCTGTGCAACCATAAGGAACCAATGCCTCACCTACACTGTATAGCAGTAATGAGCCGATGCCTCACCTCCCCGGTAGCAGTAAGGAACCAACGCCACACTGGCTCTAGTGACGCCTCACCTCCCCAACTCCATGCAACATCTTTGTTTCCTCATCCCTTTCCAAGGCATTGTACCTTGAGGTCCGTGTGACTCTGTGACCAGCACGCATTCTCTTGCAAGTGTCATCAGACTGTTGGGATTGACTCCGCCAAGACACCGGGATAGCCCCAGTTGTAGATATTGGGGGTTATTCCAACTTTGGAGGAGGTGGTAATCATTTACCACCAGCCGTATTACGAGTTCCATAGGATATAATGGACTCGTAATACGGCTGGTGGTATATCCGTCACTTTACCGTCACATTTGGGACGGATTACCACTTCCTCCAAAGTTGGAATAACCCCCATTGTGTTTCTAAGCACTTTGCTAAGATTTAAGGCCTCATTACGGGTCTGAGGACCACCACACTCGCACTGATGGTCAGACTGCCGCACTCCAGGCGGTCCGAAAACCCAATTACAATCGTGGCAGGCGGGCCCACCAGGGGACAGACGTCCCCATCGGGAACATGGTTTCTGACAGCTTGACAGCAGTCAGAGTTGTACTCAGACAGGGCTGCACTGAACTCAGCACTGTCTGGCTGATTACAGCTGCCCTCACCGCCAGCCGTTCCATGGCAGCTTTACCAATATGGAAAGGCTGGCAGTGAGGGTGTGCAGGGGGCCAGAAGGGGGCCCCTGCACTGCCCATGCAGTGCAGGAGCCAGAAGCATCAGAATGCGCACTGTCTGCACAGCAGACAGTGCCCATTCCAAGGGTGCTGGTTGGCCCCCTCTGTGCTGCGAGATAAGGGAGCCAAGTGCTATCACGTAGCACTATTTCTGCCTGTCTGACTGGCAGGAACCCTCTATTGCAATGTTCCTGCCGGTAAGTCCGGTGGGAATATTGTAATAGGGCAGGGGGGATGCCACTGCCATGGCGGTCTCCGCAAGTTTGACAGTCCTTCAGTGGCACAGGGAGGCCATATAGCTTTGAAAATATGTATCTTTACTTGTGTATGTTCGATTTTTTTGTCTTTGTTTTTTTGGTCTTGTGTTCCTCAGATAAATATTGGCTATTGTTCTTAACTGGTATGGAGTACTTTTGTGGTGTTGGAGTTTTCACTGTGTTACTGTGTGTGTTTACAAATACTTTACACATTACCTCTGAGATAAGCCTGACTTGGCGTGCCAGGCTACCAAGGGGATGAGCAGGGGTTATCTTAGCTGTTTGACTCCCTTATCCTGACTAGAGTGAGGTCCGTACTTGGAGGGGGTGCAAGCCACTGTGAATTAGAGACCCTATTTCTAACAAGAAAGCACATGGTTTATTTTGTGCAGCTTTCTACCCAATGTCCCAGTTTCTATCAACAGAAAACTGCTGTCTGTTTAATACATAAGTGTATGCCCAATTTATTGGCATGCAGGAAAACTGTATTACATTCAGAATAAATTGGTTAACATGCATAACAGTTCATGCATAACAGTTCTGTAACAAAGGCTCCAGCAGCCCCTGCAGTACGGTGCCCCCCAAGTTCCAGGGGGCCCTCTCAGCAGATTACACTGCGCACAGGTGGTAGGCCCCTGATTGGGTCCAGAGGGGAGGGGGCCCACTCCAGGTAATTTGCAGGGGGCCCCCCTCAAGTTCCGTTACACTACTGATGCCTAACACTGAGGTTAGCATACCCTAATACTGTGCAGGCATTCCACGTTGGTTCAGATATGTAATATTTTGGTTGAGATCCATAACCTACTGGCTTTGTCTCATTACCTGTCCCCCTCACACACCCACTCACAGACCCACTCAGACCCTCATGCTCCCACTCACAGCCCCACTCAGACCCTCATGCACCCACTCACAGACCCATTCAGACTGTTACACACCCACTCACAGACCCACTGACAACCTCATGCGCCCACTTGCTGTGGCTGAGGTTAGATTAAAGTATAGTGATGAAAATTACTATACGTTAAAATAAACCATAGAAATTCACTGAAAAAACCTATGGTTACAGGGACATTATAGTTAGGAAACAGAATTTTTAAAAAACATAGAAATTCACTTAATAAAACAGAGGTTACAGGGACATTATAGTTAGGCTCACATTTTAAATGTGCAAAACCATAGGAATTTACCAGTTATAGTTAGTTAGAGTTCCCTAAGGTAACTATAACGCATGCCCCCATCATGCACTGCTAATTACCCTACAAATTACAGCACTCTTGACATCTTTGATAACATCATTGATAATTTCAACATAATATTTGCAGTAAAATTGTTGATGATAAAGCTGCATGGCGGGGGCACGAGTTATGGTTGCCTTAGGGTGAGAGTTATAGTTACTTGAGATAACTCTATTTATAACTTGCTAATTTCTATGGTTTGTATGCTTAAATTGTGAACCTAACTATAACATCCCTGTAACCTTTGATTTTTTTTTAAAGTGAATATACATATAGATAGAACATAAAAAAATGACAAATCAAATACAAAATAATAAATAATAATATACAACAATATTAATACATAGCAAACAATATTAAAATGTTACAAATTCTGTGAAAAAGGGGTATATTGTTTCCACTCCAATGTGTACAACAGTAGGGAAAGCATTGGAGTCCGGAGAGGTAACATTTACTATTGCTACTCCAGTCTGTGCAACAGTAAGGTTAGCGTTGGAGCCCTGAGGGGTAAAAATTACTATTAACACTCCATTCTGTGCAACAGTAAAGAAAGTAGTTAACTTGAAACAGATTTTAATAACTCCATGAATTCACCAAAACTATAAAACTGTTAAAATAAGAATTGTACATATACATAAAACTGTTCTTATATATTTATTAGAAATTATGAAAAAATAAAAAATGTTATTAGTTTATTATTTAAATAAATTCCCACACTCTTCTCCAAGAAACCTAACAGCCCAAAATGAAACTAAAATTAAAATAAAAAATAACACAATTAACATATCAATAAGCAATAAAATAATTATTAACAAATGAATAATTCTTAATTATTACTTAAAAAGATTCCCACTGTATTTCAAACACAAACAACCTGCAGCTAATATATAACTTTAAGTATATATTTATTAAACACTTTACACAATTATAAATCAATTTAATAATAATAACTAACTATTCCCACCTTATATCCCTACAAACCCAACAACCCACACCGAAAATATAACAAAAAAACTATAATAATCACACAATTTGCATAGTAAAGTCACAATTAAAAAAATTAATGTTAAATTAATAATTAATTTATAGTTATCAAGTATTGCTTAACTTCCCACCCTATACCCCTCCAAATCCATCAACCCACACCTAAAATATACCTCAAAATATAATAATTACACAACTTATATATAATTATTTATCAATTAAATAATTGATAATAAATCAATAAATATGTATTAATCAGTTAATAAGCAATTAAAATCATACCTTATACCCCTACAAACCCAACAACCCGAACCTAAAATATAATTAAAAAATAATTACACAATTTGCATAATAATCAATTAAAGAAGCAATAATAAATTAACAATTAATTAATAATCAATCATCCTCTCACCCTATACCCCTGCAAACCCAAACCTAAAATATGATTTATAAAATTTACATAAGTAATTATCAATTAAATAATTAAAATCAATTAAAAATGAATTATTGATTAATTGCACTTATTTTCCCACCCTGTACCCCCTGCTAACCGCGCAACCTGCTATTATTTTCCCCTTGGAGAAACTATACTATAGTTACTATATATATTATATTTACTATTAACAATTAAAAAGTATACTTAACTTCACATTACAAACTATATTTAAAATTATTAACAACAATTATACAACACTATATGCCATTTGCAGTTACAATATCAACTAAAAAAGAAAAAGTTAATTCAAAAACTATATTATTTACAACTATTTTGGTTTCGATATTACAAACACAGATGTTATTAAAAACAATATCACTTTAACTAAAAGCAATATTCTTGTCAATGATATTTCTGCATCATATTTCTGTATCACAATATTAAAAACTCGATATATATGTAGCTCGATATTTCTAATCCGATATTTTGTCCAAACACTGTTAATTTTCGTTTAGACAAAAAAACAGTTTGCAAGTTTCCTCGTTTCTGTAGCACCTGTGCTGACAATATCATTTCTGTCACTATTTGAAAACCTAGAAGCAAAAAATATAAATGAATTGTTTCCAATTTGTTGACTCTCCCAACAATTCTTCTGAATGCATTTAAATTGGGATGTAAGACTATGCATCATTTTCTCATCCAAAATCTTTTTTTTTTTAAATTGTAATGTTAGGATATATGTATTATAAAAATACATATCACTTTTGTTGGTATTCTTAATCATGCAATCACTTTGGAAAATGAACGGTTCTTTACTTTTCTGCTTTGAAAGGCCCAGGGCTCCATATTTTCCTTTCTTTAGTGGCACAGACAGCTGCAACAAACAATTTGCTCAAAAGCCAATCTTGAGCTAAAAGTTGACAGTCATATACCTCCGAAGTCCCTTTGCACAAATGACCAATGCTCCTTTAAGTCATGCAAATGAGCTGCTTCGCAGATGGGGAGGGAGTTGGAAATGGGCAAACAGCCATACATTTTGCCACAAAGCCAAATAATTTAAAACTGCGTGATCTGGCTGTGTGTCACATCCTTGCCCTAGGGGCATTAAGTGCAATCAAGGAGGCCACCAGCATATTGCATGATTTACCTACTCCTAACATCATTTTTGTGAAATCACATATTTTACATGGCTTAACCTTGCACTGACATCGGAATGTAGATCTGTAAATATTGATGCAATGCTGCGCCATTTGACCTTCAGTAAATCTGAGCCATAAACAGTATGATTATGAACATTTGCAAATTTCCCTCAATACAGTTTGAGAGGATATAAAGAAAGCGATTTCTCCCAGGGGAAAATTATTTTAGTTTGTAGAAAATGAATAACATGCAATTTGTATTGTAGCAGTGCCAGTTCTCCATGGTATGTGGGATCATCCCTCATTGTGTAAATAGTAACAAGAAGAAGCTGCTTGACTATACCATGAGTGCTTCCAACACTCTTTTTTAGGACTACTCCTGGGCACGTTTGTGAATTGCTAAATAATCAAATAAAAAAAACATGTTTGACAATTGTGTAAATATCTGCATTACTTTTATTTTTTTAGTGAATGTCACCTGTGATTCATATTTACAGAGCTGCGGTGATAAGACTAAATGAGAAAAACGTGGTAATCTGGTCACTGTACATTTTACAGTTCGGGGTATTTTCACTATGACTGTAAAGCAATTAGTTAGATGCAGTTTTACTGTATCACAGATGGGGAGAAACACATGACAGCCCTTACCATTAACTGCTACATTTTGCTGGAGATAATTGCAGGGAGACCATTTTCGGAAAACACGTTAACACTACTACTACAATTGTATTATATATTTTCTCACCCATCTAATTCTAGAAAAACACAGGAACCACTACGCTCCACGCCCTCTAAACTTATCACCCACTCGTTTTTTAGTTTAACGAAACATCGGGTTTTAGCATGTTTAGTAATTTCGCTTTCACCAAAAACTATTGCGATTTACACATTCCCAAAAACCATTATACTGCATTAAGTATCTCGTGTTTCATAACGCAGTACCACACTGCAGCAAAATACTCCATCATAAATGTAAATTGGCATTAGAAGTATACAGTCCCTTGGATACTGAGCAAAATAAGACAACCATTCAGCAGTCCACAATTGAGGTGTTTTGGAAGTGAATAAAGCTTGAAAGAACTGATTCATTTTAAAGATAATTTCTTTCACATTTAGGGAGTTCTCTCACACTACCCGGACCTCGTGTTGGTCTGCTCTCTCTCTCTAACCAATATTTACACACTTTACGAGCCAGTTTGCACTCCATTGCATCTAGGACTCGGAGGGGCTCTCGGTCCCGCACCTACCTGATCCTTGAGCTGGGGTGGGACTCTCATGTAGTCATTCGACTGGAGAATTGCTGTTCTATCTCACTGCACCCATTTCGCCCTCAATAGTGGTTTTGTCCTAGTTGAACCCAGAAGGGGAGTTTGTGGATTGGAGGCTCTCAGCCCCTTTCAGAAGAACTTGTTCTAAACCCTGCATCTCATAAGACATCTCAGGGGATGAGGCCATCCTAGGCATGGGGCCCTCTCACATCTGCACCTCTGCCCTTTTCAATATTCATATTACTCCACCAGTATGTAATCCTTCATGCCAAAATGACTCCACAATTTCCTCACAAACTGATGTCAAATTTTTACTTTATCAGTTTTTCTGGACATACTCACAGAAGCATGTTTATGGAATCCCAAAGATCACTGTCCTAGTTCACAACCACAATTCATCTTTTTCATAAGGTGCAAAAGAACACTGGCCTAGCACCTCACCTAATACATCATACAGACACAACTCAGCCACTGTTTTCTGCCTTACCTGAAATATGCCAAGTTTGTACTTCAGTTCTAAATTAACCACCGCGATGGACCACAGTAGCTATGTTTAGACTACCAATTATTTGTGCTTTTCCAGTTCCTACACTTGAGACTGTCTGTCTTGGCAAAACACATTCCTCCAGCTACAGTTGGTTATTCCATCACTTATCTGTGGTCCCCTTGAATTCCCTAAGTGCAAATCATCTTCAGCCCTTCAACTGTAACCTCAAAACAGAGTTAAAAGAAACTTAAATCCAACCTGCTCACTTACTACTCACTTTCCGCTCCAAAACATAAATTGCTGATACCTACCTCAACCCATTGAAAAGAGATATCAAGACTCACTTCCTGTTCTGCACACCAGATATCCCTTCTGATGACAAGACCCTTGTTTAGTGTTATGTAACCACCTCACACCTAACAATATCTGGCATGCAGGAGCTTGCTGCCCACTAACTTTCACAACTTCACATTTACCATTACATCTATAACAACAGCAAGATTATGATTCAGGTAAACCAGCACTCTTCCTGAATTTTGGATGAGTACTCCAGGATGCTGAAAGAACTGCAAAGCAACCTCCCTCTAACTGGTCTCTTTAAATCACCTTCCCGTAAATCTATCCCCACGTCTGCACTCCTGTGTCTCCTCCTCATGACCTTTCTTCTCTTTATTCCCTTGTTGATGCAAGGTCTGCAGTAAAAGGTGTGCAGCATTCAGAACATCATCCTTACCAATGTCCTCCATCATCTTGCCATCATTGAGGCATGGTTGATGAGTTCCTCAGCCCAAGTTATAACTAACCCCATCCTCCCAAAGTACAACATACTGAGGCACAAGTTACTTATGAGAAAGGTGGCAGCGTAGCTTTGATCCTTCTTCTCTTACTTGGCTTTAAAGAGCTGCAAGGCCTTCCTTTTCTTCTTTTGATTACCTCCTGTACTAGGCCATCGCAAGCCCTACAAACTCGTTTTTTTATTTGTCTGTGTATTCATCCATCCCTGCCTAAGTTACGACTTCACTACTTCCACTCCGACCTTCTTGATGCCATACAGCATTCCCTTTCTATATCAGAACAAGCTTTTGTTTTAGACGAAATTAACCTTTAGGCAGACGTTGCATCCAATACATACAGACAGAACATTTTTGTTGACACAGGTTCCCTTTACTTCTCTATACTCATCAACCAACCATGCTATGAATGTGGTCATAGTCTGGACCTACTCTTCTCACTATGGCTAATGTCAGAGTTCCAGCTCCTTGAGTTTAAGAAACTCTCATAGTTTAACCATTTGTCAGTAACGTCTTTTATTTTCATTTCAAATGTTGGCACTGACGTGGAATCCCATTTTGATTAAGCGCTTATGTTGTCTATAAATAATTTCTTAGAAGGTAGGTACTTTAGTAGCCTTATTCTTTCTAGACTCGCAAACTTCTTACCCTCTGCAAGCTCTTGCTTCAGAACATAAATATTTAATCCCAGTGCGTTGCTTCCCGGAGCGCCTTCTCACTGAACTCTTCTATCCAGTTCATTAGGCTTCTATAACAGGAAAAATCAACTTTTTCTCTTAATCTCGCATCCTCCTTCCGTTAAATGACTTGCCATAACCCGACATCTCTTCTGTGTCTCTTAACTGTAGCAGAACTGATTGTTATTGCTTTGCTTTTATTGCATTGTTCATTATACAAAGTATGCGCTGATTATTTGAGATCAACAAAATGCAACGTTCAACAGTAAATGATTGTGTTCAGTGCGGGCACTATAGTAATATTCTGTACCACGCTTGAAGGCACAATATAGCACTTGCCAAGCGTATACTGGTCAGATAAAAAGCGACACAAAAATCACCATCTTATGTTCAATTATAACAAGTTGCCGTCCGCACTGAGGTATTGAGGGCAGTGTTTTACACGAGGAGGGATTTCCCTCAATGATTCACTTCAAAGACAAGCAGTCCTCTGTACTCTTTTAGTAAACGACACTGAAAACATTAAATTAAGGGTAGAATGTGTAATAACAGGTAAATATGGAAATATGTATTTGCTATGCAGCAGAATATATATGCGTATGCATGCATGTTTAAGCATGTACTTGTACACAGGCGTGGCCATTGCATGACTACTTGCATGACCTCAGAGGATTGCTGGCATGACAACAGGTCTGACCTCTTGAACGACCGACTGCCTCACCACCGCACACCCAAATGCACGATGAGCTGCATCACCGCCTGCATGACCTCTTTACAACCACTTCGAGGCCAGATTCTGTGGCAGTGTGCAACAACTTTATGTCAGAGGTTACATGACATATGTGCACGATAGGCATGCTTACAAACTGCATAACAGCAGTGTGATAAGCAGCGTGACACATTGTAACTCCTTATGCAAGACAAAATGTCTAATGTTGTAACAATCCCACGGCATAGTGTGCTACTGGTACTTAAACCAGTTTAGCACCTCGTCAGGGGTAGAAATCACTTTACAAATCGCTAAAGAATCGCTTTAAAATGTATTGGGCAGGGTAGTTCCCTACAGAAAGTGAAAGGAATAGCTTGTGCTCATCAGGAAACATATGAGAAGAACGGCTTAACATCTGATAGAAGGAGATAACACAAATCATGATTTGTCTTGTGAATGTATATAGAAGTTTAAAGCAGAATTAATCACATGTGTAATACAGCTTCACAATCAGACTGATAAATTCCACTATTAGTAATAAGTTTACACAAAGATGAGATGTGTCCTGGCCCTGTCTTGAGAACATTGAGTGCCATCCATGAACCACAAGTTTTCTGGTATTTTTAATGGCGGAGGGCCATCAACAGAAGGAAAAACTAAGGGGTAAGGAATCAAGTTGAAAACATGCCCTGGAGCTAAATGAAACTATTTCTATCAAAGCTATGGCAGGAATTACTATAGCTGTAACTCGTACATGTGGACCAGTAATACTAATGCATACTTAGTGGATTCTGGTTCAATGCCTTAGAGTGATATGAACAGTTGACATGATCCCAATATCCTTCCAGGGCAAATGACAACCCAAGAAATATCTCTACCAAGCAATGACTGTAACCTCAATGTCCCTACAAGCTCGATGCCTTCAAACATATTTGGCAAACTTTTTTTTTTTTTCAGTCAAGCTGCAGTGACATGAGATAAACACAAATTGATCGAACACATTTTTGAATTAATCTCAGCCATTAGTGATTACTTGGGCTACATTCCAGTTCACCAATTTTAGTCCCCTATGCCACTCTAGAATGAGACTTGCCACAGGCAACTCAATCATGGTACTGCTCCAAAAGGGACGGTTTCTTCTTAATTACCAGGCCAGTTCCCCTCCACATGGGAACACAAGCAACCCTAGACCAGTTTCAGATTAAATAAACCTCATCGGTGAGGGACAGTTTGAGGTCTTTGGGAAAGTGATCTAAGCCCTATTCTGGGCCTACCTGTAACACTTAAGTTATGTAGTACAATAGGACAAGCTGTCAGAAGGAATCCCTGAATTATTCTCAGCAATTGTTGATGTCTTGAAGGCATTACATTGCATTGCTTTGCATCCACAATGCCACTCACACATCCTATTCCTCACATTTTCATTGGTGCAACACTCTAAGTGTGCCAAATATGACCTTATGTGGGTCTAATTATCATTATCACTGTGCCAAGAAACCAAGCTCCTCACTGAAAGCCTTAAATAAGCTGAAACAGCTCTGTGGTTGTCTGTGTTTCTGCTCATAGAGGCCCAGGGTTAGCTAGCTTAGGCTGAACAGTTCTTAATGGAGCAGAGCAAGGCTGATTTGCAAATGGCGGGTTCCTTCCTGAAGAGGCATGTTGGTGAAACACATGATGAACTGGAATCAAGCATTGCCCTCATCACTTTTTTGTTTTTCTCGCAGGAACAGGATAGATAGGAATCATGAGCCCGCTCATTTGATCTTTTTAGTACGACAGCGCTCTGATAAACCTCTGCACTTTTAGAAGAAGTGTGAATCCCTTAATTATTATTATTTTTTTGTTAAGTCTAATTGTCCACAGTGCGAGGAAGAAATAAGTTATCTTGGATTGAAACTAAAGGTAATTACCCACTCAACTGTGCTCAGTAAAATAAAATGGGCAAGCACAAGCATAATAAACACAAACATTGCCCGCCTCTATCAGGACGTCCTTAAAAGATGCAAAATAAACTGTCTCTCTCCAGTTCTCTCAAATTGTATTAAAAATAAAATAATAATAACTTCATATATGCATGTTATTACCGCTATATTTATTTTTAATTGTGGTTTATTTTTCTTTATTACAAGACTTTAATGCATGTGGTACTATATAGAACCCCAACTAAACTAAAGGCAGAATACACACACCAGTGAAATAGTGGCAACAGTTAGCATTCTGCCATTTGTTAAATAGTGCTATTCATGTCTACAGAAGGTAGGAGTCCCCATTATCCAATACCTTGTTATTAAAAAGAATGTAATAAGGTTTAAGAAAAGAGGTCTAATAAGAGTTTTGATGGCTGTGAGCAGCGGAAGACTTTCACATAATTTAGTGCTCTCTGTGTGTCATATAGAGGTATACAGCACCAAATGGAATGTCCAATATAGCCAAAGAGGTATACAAAAAGCACCACTGAGTCTTGTTTCAAAATAATTTTGAAGCTACTCATCAAACAAACTTAATGACAATTGTTCCTGTGGGGCTAATAATAAAACTTAAATGCAGTAATTATAAAAAAAAAAAAACATATTTTATTTTGAAAGAGCAACAAGAGACAGGTTGCAGTGAGAATGCCAAAAACACATGCAAATACTTCACATACATACACAATCAAAGAACACAGTATTAAAACATCTTTGGACCCTTCAATAAATCTCTTTAAAAAGAGAATGCGCAAGATATTTCATGTGCATTGGTCCAATCTAGTATGTGTTTAACATTTTCTTCCAATTAGGAAGTCAATTGGCTAGACTACAACTTTTTCATAGGTTTCAATATAATATTTCAAATTGCATTAAGGACACCTTTCATTAATTAAAAAATAGGGAATATACAGGGGATTTCCCCAATTAATCAATTGGGTCTATAGCCTTAATCACTGACATCTCAGGATAACTAACTCAAGCCTAATATATTGAGCATAAGCTTTTCAACAAGGCAATTAGGCTTTGACAAAAATGTGAATTATGACTGCATAATTTGCATACTTTTGTGCTATACTTGTTAAACGACACTCCCAAACTTTCCACAATTACACCGTTACGCCACAGGGTCTAATTAGGCTGCCTTTATTGGCAAAATTATAGCATGGGAACAAAGTGAACAACCAGAACAAAATAATCCGTTGTTGTCAGCAATTGTGTTTTTCACGCAATTTCTGTAGAACCAAATGCAGTTGTGCATCAAAAATTGATGCAAGGATGTGCTTCTCCCTAAAATATAGCAGCAAATGATGGATTCATTTATGCATAATTTTTCTAAAAATGTGTATAACAATGCATAAGCAAATTAAGCAGATTTGGCACACCCTTTAAAGAAACCATCAGGCATACAGTCATTACATTATAAATTACAACAAAATGATGTACAACCACTCCAAAAAGCAGCTAACAAGTGTTGTCACTGTTTGGATGGAAATGTTTTTTGAATGGGAATAGATGTGTACCTCTGTACTGAGTATACCAGCGGCTGAATGTGGTAATGTGTTATTTATTTACTTATCTGTTTTTCATGTTCTGTATCTTGCTACTAAAGGTTCCTGTGCTTGCTCTGTATTCTTTGAGTGGCGCATTCAATTTGGAGTGTTCTCTAAAGAATGTTTACTATCAAAGAGCAGACTTTGAAAGACAGTTGACTCGGGCTCTCCTGGGAAGGCTGTCATTGGAGTTTCTACTCACCAATAAGTCATCCTCATCTTTACCAAAAGCTGCCTCTGAATTTATTGGATAATTATATTCCATATTGGCAGCGAGGATGATATCTGGATTCTTGGCAACAATTTTCGGTCATGAGCAAACACGGATCATGTGTGTGTGCCATGACCTAGGTCCGTCTCACATATTGTGGTCTTGCTAAGACTAGCGCTAGGCTCAGATTGTTGAAGGCTACTGCCTCCACCTAAATTCAATAGTGCGAGCATGGTGGTGGCACCATACCATGCTTTCAATAGTATTAATCAGTGAATTGAACACGCCTTTTTACCAGCTTTTATACCCCTATCACTGGAGTGTTGCCTCTGGCCCCACTCGTACAGAGCTCAGCTGCTGTGCGCCTAACTCACCCTTATCTTGCATTGGGTTGTATGCTGTGCCAGTCAGCAAGGTTGGCTGTGTGTGCATGCTAAAATATATGTGTGCCCTTGAAGTGGCACATTACACGGGGAGCCCATGTGAGCCTGTGAAGTGTTGCTGTACATGGGAGGCTCTTCGCATATAGTTGTGTGTGATCAGGGATGTATGTGTGTTTGTGAAGGGCACAATACATTGGAGTCCATGAGTTCCATTTTAGAAGATCCAGGGCTTTCTGGAGTATCACAAGAATGGAGAGGAATCCCACAGATGGATTTGTGGATTGCTTCTTTTTTCAGAGGTGAGTGGGACACAATGAAGGAAGGCAGAGACTTCAATATGTCTCTTAAACATGGCTCTTTGATTACCTAAGTGGTCACTTGTCAAAGGAGTGTGGACACATCTCATGAAAAAGATTTTCTGATGAGGGAATCATAGCGAGTAGGGCATGGACGTGGTAACCTTTTGATGCACATTACAGAGTCTGACATCCATGTAATACTTTAATCCATCCCATGGCCGGTGTTTGGCGCTATCAGATTTGGAAAGACTTCTACTGTGGCAGACTGCTCTCTAGAGGAAGAGCACAAAAGAAGACTGTCACTTCAAAGTGGATCACTCGACTCACATGTACTGCTCAGAGTCAAGTGCAGAAGGGTACTTGGCGTAGTAAGTCTGGGCATATAGTAGGCCTGGTGATGGAACATCAGAAGTAAAAGGCTTCAACCTCCACTGTTTGACCCAGTAGCTCCTCGTGGCCCCGTCGCCCTCTAAAATGGGTTCCAACAGTCACACTGAAAATGCTCAAAGGATTTAACAGACAGGGCAGCCATCAGAAAAATCCTTGTCCATTCCGATACTCTGTGAGATTCTTTAAAATATTGTATTAATAACACAACATATAAGGTCTACTGATTTTTAAAAAATGTTTTACACTATGAATAAGCGCTAGAGATGGGGTTCTTCATTGGGGAGTGGGCACCCCTACCAACTTAATAAATCCTCTCTGGTTAGGTCAAAACACAGTCCAGAGAAAATCTGTGCTCAGTGGCTAGTAGGTATGACACAAGTAGCAGGCAATCGCCAAAGAAGGGTGAGTTGAGTTCAAACAGAACAAACAATTTCAAAATAAAGAGCACAACAATATAACATTTCCAAACCAGTTTATGTTTTGTTTATGTTTAAGTTATTTATTAGGCGCAATGTATAACTTGTAGGTTTCTTTTGGCTTAGCTGTGCGAGAGGCATCACAATCGGAATACTGCTATAACATAGTCTACTTAAATAGATGAGCTTTTAATATCTTTCTAAACATCAAAAGAGATGTTTGTTTCCATAAAAATAATGGCAAAGCATTCCTCTCCCTTCTAGCGGAAAGTGAAAAAGCTTGATCTCCATATGTGACTGTTCGAGTTCCTAGGATGTTAAGAAGAAACTGCCCAGTCAAACGAAAGTGTATTGAAGATCGGTACTATGAGAATTTTTTGGCTAAGAAAGAAGGACATTGGAAATGACTGGTTTTGTGTACAATGAGGATAGATTTGAAGAAGTTTCTGTACTGTACAGATAGCCAGTGCAGTTTTGTCTTACTACTGTGACAGAATCATACTTTATGAATTTAGAAGCACAGAGACAAATGTAATGAGCATTGTAAGAGGAAGCCCCTTTTTGTGTGGTCACCCCCATTTTATATGCTGAATTTTACTGCTGGGTTTTAGACCCTGTACACTGGGACACTGCTGTCCAGTGCCCAATGTATGTGCTCTGACCCCTAGGAAGTGTAGAAATTGGCTAATCCCTGATTGGCATATTTAACTCTACTATGAGGCCCTTGTATATGGTGTAGGAACAGCACCCGGGGCATGGAAAGGTAAAAGCTGCCTGTGGATTGCAGCACCTATTGTGCCATCCACACATGTGACAAAGGAAACAATGGGTTCAGGCACCCTGACTGCTGCAGCGTTAACCTCCACTGCAACTATTAAAACAACCATTTTTGACAGGATAAAACCTTCTTTTTAAATCATAGTAGGTTGCGTCTATGCATGGTGTGTAGCCCACATGGTGCGGTGCATGGTATTTAAAGGTAGGACATGCAGTTGATTAATGCTGGGTTAGTTATAGGCATAGTGCCTGTGTCAGACTGGATTTTGTTGTTAGTTGTGTGTGGACACCGGAGATAACCATAGTCCACTCCCTCTGAAGATTTTTAATATCTTGAAAATACCCAGGCACACTGAATGTTGGGCTTGTTGGCATTAAAGCAAACAGGAAGAACTGCAAAAAATGGGTAGGTCAGGGCACTGGAACAATTACTCCATAAGTTAGAGAGGGGCTAGGAGTGTGTTAGGGTGGCCTTCACCAAAAGGGTGGTGAACCCTACAAAGCTGGACCCTTACGCAGACTTTCTCAGAACACTGCTGGACTTGCAAAACAATAACAGGTGGGCTAAATGTGCTGTACCTGTGCTAACGCGTCCTTTTATGGTAATTTATTACACATTAGGACTCGTTTTAGGCCAATGAATCTTTTGACCCAGTTGAGAGACAACTTAGGACGAGATAGCTAATCAATATGTCAATCAGTGCATCAATAATGTCATCAATATTTATTACAACAATGCATTTCACTTTAGTCAAAGACATTAATCAACCCAAGACACCACCATGACCTTGCAGTCATGAATAACCACACCAGTTTAGTAGAATTTTATGAGTTTTATTCCCTATTAATTTACAATTCTAAAAGCAAATGTGTTAATCTCAAAACCAGGAAACATAATAGCATAGTCACAATATGGCAACTCTGATAAGATTTCATTTAGGAAAGAATCACAAACATTAGAACATAACACGGCGTGAACATAGATCAACTTTAGCAGAGTGTCGTTAACGCGTCAGTTCAACAAAGCCTAGATTCAGTAGTTAGTCTATTTGCGTCAATTTAGTGAACCCCTGTCCTAACCTCTGATTAGCATTAGCATGCTGGGCTTCATGCAAAACAATTTAGAACACCAATTTGGAAAACATCTAGCTATGGTCTCTGTCAAAAGTAAGCAGTTGGTACCTACAAAGGAGAAGCAAACAGACAAATCACAATTTCATTGTCATAGTTACCCTCCAAGGTTTTGGTCAGCACTCAGGTTCGGTCTTCGTCTTCAGGACATCAGTCGATTCGCCATCAGTCAGAACTCAGCTCTGGGGCAAAAGGGTACTTCCCTCATAAAGAGGTAAAGTGTAAAATGGGCAATCTAAGGAAAAGGATGGTTTTAAGCAAACCGATAAGTCACCAAACAGAGTGACAACGTTTCTGGATACAATTGATAGCATTCCCTAACTCATTCCAAAGGCTCCCCGTGTCATGGGTTTTTATCCCTTTTTCATTCTACATTCCCCTAAAATCTAATTGGTCGAATGTTATACCCCACTATCTTTACCCAATTAAGAAACAGATTATGTCATTAATCTTTCACCCCATATTATTTTACAGACATTTTATTGGTCCATATGATTGACGTCTTCAGAGGTAGCACATCCGGTATGATTTCATCCTTCTGTAATTCTTTGCACATCTTTTGGTCAGTAGCTCCATTGTCCGTACCGGTTTGAACGACCTTGTACATTATACTAATCTACACTGTTGCATTTTGGCTAAACATTTCTACAAGCAAGATGAATTTCATGAGAACGGATCCACTATAGCTACATTCAGCTTCTAGTTGAAGAAAAACAAGAGGTCATGTCCTTTTGCGAGTCAGCACACAGCACGTTAGAAAAACACATTTAATATGAGAGCCAGGCAGCTAAGCTTCGGCTCATGCCAACTTAAAGCCTACAAGATTCATTTAGCATAACTTTAATAACATAATCATTAATAATTAGTACAAAACCATTCTTTAATACAAATATTCATAAGCATTAATCATTTTCATTAGTCCCCGTATACATTGGCGGCCACTCCCCGTGGTTACATTTCAAGTGCACGTTTAAGCAACTCACATTAATACAATTTCTATGCAGCATTATCACATATTAGTTCATAAACATTTCATGTTAATATAGATTATATAAACTACGGTCTCTCACTTGGTATATCTGAAATGTGAGAAGAACCTGAGGAGGTTGGACCTCCTTCCACTTCAATTTCAAGGACATAAAGATCTCCAAGGATCATAATACTGTGTACCTCAATGGCTTAAGGAACCTAAAAAAATTTGAAGAGGGCATGTCTGTGAAGAATCCTAGCTGACCAGTGGCAACTGAATCTGGACTTACCTTGCTGTTGCCATCTGCCAGACATTCAAAGAGTCTTTAAGTGCTACCACGGAGGTCTTGGGGCACTGGAAATGTACTCCAATGGTTGTTTGAGCACCAAAAGAAGGTTGGGCAATTTTTCAAAACATTTGCTCCAGAGCTTGAAGGGGACTGACAACGAAAAGTATTCAGTCAGTAGTTCCATAGTGTTGAATAGCTTTTCTGGTTTGTCCCACTCTGAGAAGAGTTTTTCCTCAGAAAATCAACAATCATCCGTTTCAAGTTTGGATTTAGAATTTGGTTTTTTATCTTCCCTACTGCTGGTCCCTAAGTGGCCAATCTGGCTTGTGTATCCATCCCACACTCCCCCTGGCTAGGCCTCAAATAATGCCTAGGTCCCAGTCTACCACAACCATTCACTGTCATTGGTGCTTCGCATTTCTTGATGCAATCTTCACTTAAATCCTTAAACAATCATATCTCCTGTTCCCCTTAAAGGATGGGTGTCACGTTAGTGTAATTTTACAATTAACTTTATCTCTATTTTTATAAATTGGAGTGTTTTTTTTTTTATTGTTTCTTCTTTTTGACCTTTTAACTGTTTTAGTAGTTTTAAATGCTTTGAAGATTTTCATTAGGTTATGCCTGTCTCCTCTATGTATAGATATCAGGGTTTGGGCTCAGGTTTTACTGAAACTTTTCACTGGCCCCAACAGGCTAATGTCCACCCCAAATAATAAACCACTTTCTCACAGGCAAAAAGATATGAAGATTATTAAAATAGTTAAGGATAGCTGGAGATTTGAATTTATGGACGTTTTAAGTCACAAAGTACCAGAAAAGAAACACACCCATCAAAAGACACTGTTCTTGATTGTCTGACACCTTTGCATAATTTTAGGATGACTGTGATGGAGCAGAGTTTAGATACACTGTGGCCCTCATTCCGACCCTGGCGGTTTCAAACCGCCAGGGTGGAGGACCGCGGGAGCACCGCCGACAGGCCGGCGGTGCTCCAATGGGCATTCCGACCGCGGCGGTAAAGCCGCGGTCGGACCGGCAACACTGGCGGTCTCCCGCCAGTGTACCGCCGCCCATAGGAATCCTCCAAGGCGGCGCAGCTAGCTGCGCCGCCGAGGGGATTCCGACCCCCCCTACCGCCATCCAGTTCCATGCGGTTCTCCCGCCGGGAACCGGATGGCGGTAGGGGGGGTCGCGGGGCCCCTGGGGGCCCCTGCAGTGCCCATGCCACTGGCATGGGCACTGCAGGGGCCCCCGTAAGAGGGCCCCTAAATGTATTTCACTGTCTGCTTCGCAGACAGTGAAATACGCGACGGGTGCAACTGCACCCGTCGCACAGCTTCCACTCCGCCGGCTCGATTCCGAGCCGGCTTCATCGTGGAAGCCTCTTTCCCGCTGGGCTGGCGGGCGGCCTGAAGACGGCCGCCCGCCAGCCCAGCGGGAAAGTCAGAATCACCGCCGCGGTCTTTCGACCGCGGAACGGTATTCTGGCGGCCCCCGACAGGCCGGCGGCGACCGCCGCCGGCCAATGTCGGAATGAGGGCCTGTGTGTCTTGCAGCTCAAATTTATTTTTTCACTTGAAATAGAAATCAAAATCTGCCAGTGAGATAAGCTCCAAGCCGATTGTGACAAGTGTCCTTCAAAGTGAGATACATCATTGTTTAGCCACCATTGAAGCCATCAGTTTTGGCACCAACATCTCCAAAAGGGAAAAACATGGATTTTTGTAGCTGCTGAGGAATCTCTGTTGGTCAGATAGATTTTCCTCCTTGTTGCCGCAGTCCAAGTTTTTACCTTTGGAACAAGGGCCTTATTTAGAGTTTGGCTGATGGGATAATCCAAAACAAATGTGCAGAATTGTTTGCCTACTATTTTACATGTGTCTATGTCTCAGGCTATGATGTAAGTTTGTGACAGAGCATCTCTTCTGCCAAAAGTTAAGCACGGCCCTTAATCACCTTTTTGGAAGTCAAAAACCTCCAGCTGGGCAAGGTTCAAAGCTGTAGCTCTGGAGGGCTACAGTAGACCAGATAACTTTGCTGTTATGCCTATCAGTACCAGTTTTCAGCATGGCACAAAATTCAGAGTGGGACACATGTGGTTTCATTGCCCACTTTGCATGCAACATCCCTGGGCAAATCTCAGCATCTTATCCCTGTACTGTAGTGAAGGAAAAAAAGAATACGGGCCTGATTAGGAGTTCGGCAGATGGTAAGACCTGTCTGCTGAAATTCCAACAGGGAGGTTGCCCTCACACTGGCATCCTCCCCACCGGGCCCATTACAACTTTCCTGCTGGGCTGAGGGGCAGAAACCAAAGTTTCTGCATTTCCACCCAACTGGAAAGTGGTGGCAGCATTGTCGCCGGCTCATAATCGAGCCAGCCGCAATGTTGCCATTGCAGGCTGAACCAGCACCCTTATAATGCGCACTGTCGGCATCACCAATCCCGCAGTGACAGCGGTATCCTGACAGTCTGACCACCAGGGTCTTAATGTGGCACTCGGACTGTCACAGCAGCAGCGATCTTAACTGCCACATGAGGCTGGTGGTCTCAAGACCAACAGTCTCGTAACTAGGCCCTAAATCACAATGTTTTCTAAGTATTGGAAACCTTCCTCCTGACTAGTCCTGTAGACTTAGCCCCTTCTGGTCAGTCCTGCAGTCCTAGCTCCTTAGTGGAGGCTTATAGACACTAGGGGCCTCATTCTGAGGCCGGCGGGCGGCAGAGGCCGCCCGCCAGACTTCCCACCTCCGAAATACCGCTCCGCGGTCGAAAGACCGCGGAGGGTATTCTAAGTTTTTCCCTGGGCTGGCGGGCGGTCGCCAAAAGACCGCCCGCCAGCCCAGGGAAAAACTCCCTTCCCACGAGGATGCCGGCTCGTAATCGAGCCGGCGGAGTGGGAAGGTGCGACGGGTGCTGTTGCACCCGTCGCGCATTTCACTGTCTGCCAAGCAGACATGGGGAAGCTGTAACTTGAAATCTGGTATCCCCAGGAAGACAGATGTGGAAAATGAAGTAGAAAATTACTTTGAAGGATTTTTCTAGCATTTCCCCAAGTGGAGATAGGAAATGGAGATTTTAAACCCATCTCTACATGTTCAGTAAAAAGATTACCCATGCCTATGCAATGAAATAGCTTTTGGGTTTTATTTAAATGTGAGGACACAGTAACCCATATATGCAGTGTGCTTTATGTTTATACATTAGCACCCTGCCCTTTGGGTTTACAAGCACACTATAAGGTTGACTGATGAATACAAAGAATAGGTTTCTCCCACATGACAAAGGCATGTTTCCTTGTCAGGTGTTACTGCAGAATGTTTGAATTGCAGCTCAGCAATGATCAGTAGTGCTCCTGGCAGATATATACTTTTCATATATGTGGGTGGTGTAAATACACACTACAGACCATGTCTGACATTTAATCTTCCCTACTATTGGTGCATTTTGCTAACCATTTACAATGGACTTATATTGATGCCAAATAGGCTAAACATGGAGTTCCAATGGACACAACATGTTTTGGGGTGGGAGCAAAGATGTGTTACTAATGTTTAACCCTTGTAAAGCACACTATGCCCTAAAGCCAGCAAAACCAGACAGGGGGACTGTGACAAAAATGGAATATTTCTGACAATAAGTCATACTTATTTATTGTAACTTCTCATATTAATCACATCATACCTATGGTATATGATATAACTATTTACAAAGAAACAATCAGGCCTACACTGTTTACAATTGACTTGTCACCTTAATCAACTCGGGCCTACTGTATTGAGCATAAACTTTCCCATACTGCAAGAATCTGGCATACCGTCATAAAATTACAATTATGTACAAAATTATTATGGGTAAAATAATATACAGAAGGAGTAACTAACATCAAAATCCTTACTACTAAGAATATTTGTGTGATTCTATGTGACAAAACAGTCTACATATGTTTCAATGTAGTATGTAGCAATCCACCCTTTAAAACCTCCCCTTTTGCGAATAGGTTAACACCAATTTGATATTGGTGTTAACTGTGATTGTTTTGCGACCGCATTCACAATTCCTAGAGCAAATTTATTAATTAGAAGGTATTAATGAGTGTTTATGTATTATAAATAAAGAAAATTGTAGAAATCGATTAATGTAGAAAAATAATATGCACGTTTGAAAATGTGCCCTCGGAGATCGATCACCAAGATTCACAAATGTACTAATAAAAATTAATAACATGTATGAAATATAGAAAAACGTATTGATTAATGTTGTAATATGTCATAAAGAAAAATATAACTTATGTTTTGCATTATATTGTAGAGCTTAACTTAGCCAAAGTAGTGGCTAGTTCAGGCCTTGTGCAGAAGCCGCATATTAACGTTCAATGTAGAAATGCTGGTGTGCTGAACTGACCATTAACCGCTCGTTCTTTAATAAAATCTTCTCAGCTAAAATCCTATGCGTGAATCGACAGACAGGAGATCAGGGAATCAAAATTTGTATCAAGGACTGTGTAAAGCATTCAGAATGTACTTTCCCAGAACTTGAACAATGGAGGCACTGACTGGAGAAGAAGATGCAACATTTTTCATACCTGACGAGCCAGATGATGAGGACATCGTAAAGTGAACCAATCAACTACATGGGAACTGTGTAATGTTAGAATACATAGATTGGGAAAACAAGGACTATTGGATAATGCAAAATCGTGTGATTAATTGACCAATTAGGAAGTGGGGGATTCTCTGGGCGACTTTGATATAATGCTGTGACAAAGGGGGAAAAACTTCAGAACAGATGATGACTGGATAGAGAGATAGAGACGCCAAGGCGATTCGAGATTCTGTCATTGGGCTCATGCTCTTGAGAGCCTGATGAGATGCTGATCAATTGATGACCTGAAGATGAAGTCTGACTTTGTTGCTGACCCATATTGTGGATAGGTAGCTATGACAATGTGACTGAATTAACTTTTGTGCCTTTTCTTTCTAGGTACCAACTGTGCTGCCTAATAGTTTTCCTTTTAGCTAGATGTTTTTCCAAACTCATGTTTAAAATTGTTTTCGCATGAAGTCCCACATGCTAATGCTAATCTGGGTTAGGTGAAGTTCCTATTCTAGACATTGAAAACTATAGTGACAAATGATTGACGGACTGATTTGCTGAACTCTGCTACTCATGTTGACATATTCTTCTTTGATTCATATGTTGGCTTAGGCTGAAGGGTTAGAATGTATGTTGTTTTAAGTTCTGATTAGATTATGTTATTGGTGGTCACTAATGAATTAATCTTAATTTGCTTTGAATAAAGTTTGAATTAATTCCATGAGTTAGTATTGTAACTAATAGGGAAATAAAATTGATAAAACGTATATTGAGTTGTGGTTATTCATGACTGAATATCATGGTACGATGTTCTTAACTGCTGATTAATGTTTTGCTTAATGGTTATTGATTTGTGTATTGATTATTTATGAACATTGGTTACACTGGAGCTAAGATACTCCATGCGAATCAAAAGGTTCATCGACCTATACACGTCCCCTTATAAGTTTACTTATTAACCGGTTCTGTGCCTTGGACGAGGTGATCCCGTCCAAGGCACCGGTTCCCGGGTGTCTTGGACGAGATCACCTCGTCCTGCACCCGGGAACTTGGGGGAGCGCTAGCGCTCCCCCCATGGGCCCCTCCGGTCGTGGATGGAAGGGGAATCCCTTGCACCCCTGACCCCCCCACCCCCCCTTGTGACGTTAGCACGCATCAGGTGCTGATTGTCACAGAGGGCCTCCTCCTTCGCGCTGGAAGCTCAGCTTCCAGCGCGCTCAGAAGAGAAATGCAAAGCATTTCTCTTCCGATCACGTGGAGGAGGCCAGGAGAGGCTTCAAAGGGAAGGAAATGTATTTCCTTCCCTTTGAAGTCTCTCTCAGCATTTCAAAAGCCGGATTGTAAAGCAATCCGGCTTTTGAAACGCCCACTAGACACCAGGGATTTCTTGTAAAAACAGAAATTGGCATAAGGGAGCGACCCTTTGGGCAAGGGTCGCTCCCGGGGGGGCTTTTTTTTTTAAGGCCTTTTCTGCCTCCCCTGGGGAAGATCGGCCTATTAGTAGGCTGATCTAACACAGGGGGGGCAGAAACCTCTAGGCACCAGGGATAATTTTTTTGTTTTTGTTTTTTTTGTTTTTCTAGAGGTGGGGAGCGACCCCTTAGGCAAGGGTCGCTCCCCTAGGGGGCAAATTACATTGAGGCCATTTCTGCCCCCCATGGGGGCAGATTGGCCTATTTTTATGAGGCCAATCTGCCCCCAAGGGGGACAGAAACCACTAGACACCAGGGAGTTTTTTTTTTCTTCGTGAATTTCATGCACGGGAAGCGACCCCTTAGGCAATGGTCGTTCCCCTGGGAGGCAAATTTATTTTAGGCCATTTCTGCCCCCGTGGGGGGCAGATCAGCCTAATTTAATTATGCCGATCTGCAGAAACCACTAGGCACCGGGGATTTTTTGTTGTTGTTTTACAGATGGTGAGCAACCCCTTAGGCAAGGGTCGCTCCCCTGGAGGGGCAAATTGTATTTAGGCCATTTCTGCCGCCTTTGGGGGCAGATCGTCCGGTTTTAGGTCAATCTTCCCCCAAAGGGGGCAGAAACCACTAGGCACCGGAGATCTTTTTTTTGTGCCAATGTCACGCAAGGGGAGCGACCCCATAGGCAAGGGTCGCTCCCAGGGCGGTTTGGGGAGGTGGGGGACAAATTTATTTTAGGCCATTTCTGCCCCCCGAGGGGCAGATCGGCATATTGTTATTAGGCCGATCTGCCCCCAGGGGGGGCAGAAACCTCTAGGCGCCAGGGGTAATTTTGTTTGTGTTTTTGTTTGTTTGTTTTAGAGATGGGGAGCGACCCATTAGGCAAGGGTCGCTCCCCTGGGGGGCAAATTGTATTTAGACCATTTCTGCCCCCCTTGGAGGCAGATTGGCCGATTTTAGGTCACTCTGCCCCCAAGGGGGCAGAAACCACTAGGCACCGTGGATTTTTTTTTTGCGCCAATGTCATGCAAGGGGAGCGACCCCGTAGGCAAGGGTCGCTCCCGGGAGGAGGGGGTTGGGGGGGGGAAATGTATTTTAGGCCATTTCTGCCCCCCCCTGGGGGCAGATCGGCCTATTGGTATTAGGCCGATCTGCCCCCAGGGGAGGAAGAAACCTCTAGGCGCCAGGCCAATTTTTTTTTGCGATTTTTTTTTGTTTGTTTGATTTTTTAGAGATGGGGAGCGACCCATTAGGCAAGGGTCGCTCCCCTGGGGGGCAAATTGCATTTAGACCATTTCTGCACCCCTTGGGGGCAGAACGGGCAATTTTAGATCAATCTTTTTTTTTTGCACCAATGTCACGCAGGGGGAGCGACCCCGTAGGCAAGGGTCGCTCTCCGGGGGGGTTGGAGGGCATATTTATTTTAGGGCATTTCTCCCCCCCCCGGGGCCGGCTGAGCTAGAGGCCAAAATCCACAGGTAGGCACTTTGTAAAAATCACCTCTGTTTTCTGTCAAAAAATTTGATGTATCCACGTTGTGTTTTGGGGCATTTCCTGTCACGGGCGCTAGGCCTACCCACATAAGTGGGGTATCATTTTTATCGGGAGATTCGGGGGAACATAGAATAGCAAAACAAGTGTTATTGCCCCTTGTCTTTCTGTTCATTTTTTCCTTCCAAATATAAGAGAGTGTGGAATAAAGACGTATATCTGAGAAATGCCCTGTAATTCACATGCTAGTATGGGCACCCTGGAATTCAGGGATGTGCAAATAACCACTGCTCCTCAACACCTTATCTTGTGCCCATTTTGGAAATACAAAGGTTTTCTTGATAGCTATTTTTCACTCTTTATATTTCAGCAAATGAATTGCTGTATACCCGGTATAGAATGAAAACCCTCTGCAGGGTGCAGCTCATTTATTGGCTCTGGGTACCTAGGGTTCTTCATGAACCTACAAGCTGTAACTTGAAATCTGGTATCCCCAGGAAGACAGATGTGGAAAATGAAGTAGAAAATTACTTTGAAGGATTTTTCTAGCATTTCCCCAAGTGGAGATAGGAAATGGAGATTTTAAACCCATCTCTACATGTTCAGTAAAAAGATTACCCATGCCTATGCAATGAAATAGCTTTTGGGTTTTATTTAAATGTGAGGACACAGTAACCCATATATGCAGTGTGCTTTATGTTTATACATTAGCACCCTGCCCTTTGGGTTTACAAGCACACTATAAGGTTGACTGATGAATACAAAGAATAGGTTTCTCCCACATGACAAAGGCATGTTTCCTTGTCAGGTGTTACTGCAGAATGTTTGAATTGCAGCTCAGCAATGATCAGTAGTGCTCCTGGCAGATATATACTTTTCATATATGTGGGTGGTGTAAATACACACTACAGACCATGTCTGACATTTAATCTTCCCTACTATTGGTGCATTTTGCTAACCATTTACAATGGACTTATATTGATGCCAAATAGGCTAAACATGGAGTTCCAATGGACACAACATGTTTTGGGGTGGGAGCAAAGATGTGTTACTAATGTTTAACCCTTGTAAAGCACACTATGCCCTAAAGCCAGCAAAACCAGACAGGGGGACTGTGACAAAAATGGAATATTTCTGACAATAAGTCATACTTATTTATTGTAACTTCTCATATTAATCACATCATACCTATGGTATATGATATAACTATTTACAAAGAAACAATCAGGCCTACACTGTTTACAATTGACTTGTCACCTTAATCAACTCGGGCCTACTGTATTGAGCATAAACTTTCCCATACTGCAAGAATCTGGCATACCGTCATAAAATTACAATTATGTACAAAATTATTATGGGTAAAATAATATACAGAAGGAGTAACTAACATCAAAATCCTTACTACTAAGAATATTTGTGTGATTCTATGTGACAAAACAGTCTACATATGTTTCAATGTAGTATGTAGCAATCCACCCTTTAAAACCTCCCCTTTTGCGAATAGGTTAACACCAATTTGATATTGGTGTTAACTGTGATTGTTTTGCGACCGCATTCACAATTCCTAGAGCAAATTTATTAATTAGAAGGTATTAATGAGTGTTTATGTATTATAAATAAAGAAAATTGTAGAAATCGATTAATGTAGAAAAATAATATGCACGTTTGAAAATGTGCCCTCGGAGATCGATCACCAAGATTCACAAATGTACTAATAAAAATTAATAACATGTATGAAATATAGAAAAACGTATTGATTAATGTTGTAATATGTCATAAAGAAAAATATAACTTATGTTTTGCATTATATTGTAGAGCTTAACTTAGCCAAAGTAGTGGCTAGTTCAGGCCTTGTGCAGAAGCCGCATATTAACGTTCAATGTAGAAATGCTGGTGTGCTGAACTGACCATTAACCGCTCGTTCTTTAATAAAATCTTCTCAGCTAAAATCCTATGCGTGAATCGACAGACAGGAGATCAGGGAATCAAAATTTGTATCAAGGACTGTGTAAAGCATTCAGAATGTACTTTCCCAGAACTTGAACAATGGAGGCACTGACTGGAGAAGAAGATGCAACATTTTTCATACCTGACGAGCCAGATGATGAGGACATCGTAAAGTGAACCAATCAACTACATGGGAACTGTGTAATGTTAGAATACATAGATTGGGAAAACAAGGACTATTGGATAATGCAAAATCGTGTGATTAATTGACCAATTAGGAAGTGGGGGATTCTCTGGGCGACTTTGATATAATGCTGTGACAAAGGGGGAAAAACTTCAGAACAGATGATGACTGGATAGAGAGATAGAGACGCCAAGGCGATTCGAGATTCTGTCATTGGGCTCATGCTCTTGAGAGCCTGATGAGATGCTGATCAATTGATGACCTGAAGATTGAGCCTGACTTTGTTGCTGACCCATATTGTGGATAGGTAGCTATGACAATGTGACTGAATTAACTTTTGTGCCTTTTCTTTCTAGGTACCAACTGTGCTGTCTAATAGTTTTCCTTTTAGCTAGATGTTTTTCCAAACTCATGTTTAAAATTGTTTTCGCATGAAGTCCCACATGCTAATGCTAATCTGGGTTAGGTGAAGTTCCTATTCTAGACATTGAAAACTATAGTGACAAATGATTGACGGACTGATTTGCTGAACTCTGCTACTCATGTTGACATATTCTTCTTTGATTCATATGTTGGCTTAGGCTGAAGGGTTAGAATGTATGTTGTTTTAAGTTCTGATTAGATTATGTTATTGGTGGTCACTAATGAATTAATCTTAATTTGCTTTGAATAAAGTTTGAATTAATTCCATGAGTTAGTATTGTAACTAATAGGGAAATAAAATTGATAAAACGTATATTGAGTTGTGGTTATTCATGACTGAATATCATGGTACGATGTTCTTAACTGCTGATTAATGTTTTGCTTAATGGTTATTGATTTGTGTATTGATTATTTATGAACATTGGTTACACTGGAGCTAAGATACTCCATGCGAATCAAAAGGTTCATCGACCTATACGCGTCCCCTTATAAGTTTACTTATTAACCGGTTCTGTGCCTTGGACGAGGTGATCCCGTCCAAGGCACCGGTTCCCGGGTGTCTTGGACGAGATCACCTCGTCCTGCACCCGGGAACTGGGGGGAGCGCTAGCGCTCCCCCCATGGGCCCCTCCGGTCGTGGATGGAAGGGGAATCCCTTGCACCCCTGACCCCCCCACCCCCCCTTGTGACGTTAGCACGCATCAGGTGCTGATTGTCACAGAGGGCCTCCTCCTTCGCGCTGGAAGCTCAGCTTCCAGCGCGCTCAGAAGAGAAATGCAAAGCATTTCTCTTCCGATCACGTGGAGGAGGCCAGGAGAGGCTTCAAAGGGAAGGAAATGTATTTCCTTCCCTTTGAAGTCTCTCTCAGCATTTCAAAAGCCGGATTGTAAAGCAATCCGGCTTTTGAAACGCCCACTAGACACCAGGGATTTCTTGTAAAAACAGAAATTGGCATAAGGGAGCGACCCTTTGGGCAAGGGTCGCTCCCGGGGGGGCTTTTTTTTTTAAGGCCTTTTCTGCCTCCCCTGGGGAAGATCGGCCTATTAGTAGGCTGATCTAACACAGGGGGGGCAGAAACCTCTAGGCACCAGGGATAATTTTTTTGTTTTCGTTTTTTTTGTTTTTCTAGAGGTGGGGAGCGACCCCTTAGGCAATGGTCGTTCCCCTGGGAGGCAAATTTATTTTAGGCCATTTCTGCCCCCGTGGGGGGCAGATCAGCCTAATTTAATTATGCCGATCTGCAGAAACCACTAGGCACCGGGGATTTTTTGTTGTTGTTTTACAGATGGTGAGCAACCCCTTAGGCAAGGGTCGCTCCCCTGGAGGGGCAAATTGTATTTAGGCCATTTCTGCCGCCTTTGGGGGCAGATCGTCCGGTTTTAGGTCAATCTTCCCCCAAAGGGGGCAGAAACCACTAGGCACCGGAGATCTTTTTTTTGTGCCAATGTCACGCAAGGGGAGCGACCCCATAGGCAAGGGTCGCTCCCAGGGCGGTTTGGGGAGGTGGGGGACAAATTTATTTTAGGCCATTTCTGCCCCCCGAGGGGCAGATCGGCATATTGTTATTAGGCCGATCTGCCCCCAGGGGGGGCAGAAACCTCTAGGCGCCAGGGGTAATTTTGTTTGTGTTTTTGTTTGTTTGTTTTAGAGATGGGGAGCGACCCATTAGGCAAGGGTCGCTCCCCTGGGGAGCAAATTGTATTTAGACCATTTCTGCCCCCCTTGGAGGCAGATTGGCCGATTTTAGGTCACTCTGCCCCCAAGGGGGCAGAAACCACTAGGCACCGTGGATTTTTTTTTTGCGCCAATGTCATGCAAGGGGAGCGACCCCGTAGGCAAGGGTCGCTCCCGGGAGGAGGGGGTTGGGGGGGGAAATGTATTTTAGGCCATTTCTGCCCCCCCTGGGGGCAGATCGGCCTATTGGTATTAGGCCGATCTGCCCCCAGGGGAGGAAGAAACCTCTAGGCGCCAGGCCAATTTTTTTTTGCGATTTTTTTTTGTTTGTTTGATTTTTTAGAGATGAGGAGCGACCCATTAGGCAAGGGTCGCTCCCCTGGGGGGCAAATTGCATTTAGACCATTTCTGCACCCCTTGGGGGCAGAACGGGCAATTTTAGATCAATCTTTTTTTTTTGCACCAATGTCACGCAGGGGGAGCGACCCCGTAGGCAAGGGTCGCTCTCCGGGGGGGTTGGAGGGCATATTTATTTTAGGGCATTTCTCCCCCCCCCCGGGGCCGGCTGAGCTAGAGGCCAAAATCCACAGGTAGGCACTTTGTAAAAATCACCTCTGTTTTCTGTCAAAAAATTTGATGTATCCACGTTGTGTTTTGGGGCATTTCCTGTCACGGGCGCTAGGCCTACCCACATAAGTGGGGTATCATTTTTATCGGGAGATTCGGGGGAACATAGAATAGCAAAACAAGTGTTATTGCCCCTTGTCTTTCTGTTCATTTTTTCCTTCCAAATATAAGAGAGTGTGGAATAAAGACGTATATCTGAGAAATGCCCTGTAATTCACATGCTAGTATGGGCACCCTGGAATTCAGGGATGTGCAAATAACCACTGCTCCTCAACACCTTATCTTGTGCCCATTTTGGAAATACAAAGGTTTTCTTGATAGCTATTTTTCACTCTTTATATTTCAGCAAATGAATTGCTGTATACCCGGTATAGAATGAAAACCCACTGCAGGGTGCAACTCATTTATTGGCTCTGGGTACCTAGGGTTCTTCATGAACCTACAAGCCCTATATATCCCCGCAACCAGAAGAGTCCAGCAGACGTAACGGTATATTGCTTTCAAAAATCTGACTTTGCAGGAAAAAGTTACAGAGTAAAACGTAGAGAAACATTGCTGTTTTTTTACCTCAATTTCAATATTTTTTTTTTTCAGACCCTTGTAGGATCTACACGAATTACCCCTTGCTGAATTCAGAATTTTGTCTGCTTTTCAGAAATGTTTAGGTTTCTGGGATCCATCATTGGTTTCATGACCATTTCTGTCACTGACTGGAAGGAGGCTGAAAAGCACAACAAAATCGTAAAAATGGGGTATGTCCCAGTAAAATGCCAAAATTGTGTTGAAAAAATGGGTTTTCTGATTCAAGTCTGCCTGTTCCTGAAAGCTGGGAAGCTGGTTATTTTAGCACCACAAACCCTTTGTTGCTGCCGTTTTCAGGGGAAAAAACACAAGCCTTCTTCTGCAGCCCCTTTTTCCCATTTTTTTGAAAAAAACTAAATTTTCACTGTATCTCTAATTTCTTGGCCTCCTTCAGGGGAACCCACAAAGTCTGGGTAGAATCCCTAGGATGTTGGGAAAAAAGGATGCAAATTTGGCTTGGCTAGCTTATGTGGATAAAAAGTTATGATGGCCTAAGCGCGAACTGCCCCAAATAGCCAAAAAAAGGCCTGGCACAGGAGGGGGAAAAGGCCTGGCAGCGAAGGGGTTAAGGACTGGGCGCGCAAGCACAATCACAAAACAATCATTCGGGGGCCTGCGAGTCGCAACTAGGAAGGGATCCCCTTGGCACGCCCCTTCCTAATTGTGAGTTGCAATCCTCTTTTTGCGAGTTGGCAACAGGAAGCTGACTCACAAACTAGGGATGGTGCGTTGTACAAGACCATTTTGCAGCCGCAAACTGTTAAATTTACATTTTGCGACTGCAAAATTGCATTGTACATCGGGCCCTAGATCCGTAGTCATTAATTAGGGAGTAGTTGGTGTAGTATGCTTACTGAATGAGCAGCTATGAGAATTCTTCCACATTAACTTGCTAATACAGTAGCACAATGTTTGCACGGATGTACAATGATATAACGAATCTGTAATTGAAAAAGCTTGCGTTTTACTTCGTGCTTTGCAAAAAGAAAGAGGCGCCGATTACATGGCGTTTCCTGCGATATAGTGCTAATGGCACTCTGATCATGTGGTGATTGTAATATTCAGAATAAATCAAAAAATTTCTAAATCTTTACTTGAAAAATATTTATTCAGAGTGGTCATTCAGAGTTGTGAGAAAAAGGCATTTTGTTTAACTGCTTCTAGTTTGCCGACAATCACAAACAATTGCATTCTGAAAAGGTCTTTTTTGGATGTTGGTTTGGGTATTCAGGTCACGGCCCCTTTAAATAGCCCATTAAGATAAAACCCTAAACACAAAACACAGCTCCTACAAATACAGCAATACAAGTTGGACACAAAAACAAAAAGCACATACCTGATTATTCTATCACACAAACAGCATATAGAATGTTGTACAATATATTGTACGTATCTTATTGGAACAACATAAAAATACAAAACCTGCCTCCTTATTAATAAATCTATATCCCTTTGACAGGACCAGCCAAAGAAACAGACGTGGCAACTGATTTTATCTCATTAGCAACAATAGTTGTCAAATGAATAGCAATGACTGGATATTATAATTCATAGTTAATGTACACAACCATTTCCCCATATTGGGTTTGTTATCCAGAATGACGCATGCAAGCTTCCAGTCTGGCTTAAGAAGTTAATTTATTTGCTCGTAATACCAACTACAATGAAGCTGCGTAATACACCGTTTGTCCCAGATATCCAACAAGGATATCCGGAGGCAATTCTTTTTTCATAGACATACTGAATGATTGGTGAGGGGTATTATTTAAATTCCCCCATTTAAACGTAGCTATAAAATACTTCCACCATAACTCCTAGCTTCTAGAAAACTAATATAACAAGCATTTGCAATGAAATGGGTCTCATGTTTGCTCGAGTTAGAGCTATTAGCGTTGTAAACTCCTAACCAGACTTTTCCTGCCACGTAAACTGAAAATGAAAAGTAAAACAATTTCACATAAGCAAGCCGATGGCCGCCATGAGCTCGAAGCAGACACACAAAAGGAAACAGAAGTTTGCTTGCAGTGAAACGTATCGGCAAAAGTGCAATTATACATGTCCGGCATAAGTGCAATTATCCGTGCAACAGGGATGTCATGCAAAGCGCTCCACTACTGCGCAGCGAGATCGCACTGCCTTCGAAATAAAGAAAAAAAGTAGTTCAGAAACTATTCGGAAAACATGGTGCCTTGCATGTTTTCAGTAGCTGGTCGGTGCGCTCGATGAGGGCTAAACACCGGAAAAGGCATGATGTATGCATGCCTTTCACTAATGAAATCAAGCAAATTTTAAAAGGCAAGCCCATGAACCAACCAAACTGATGGGCATGGTTACAAGCCCATAGAGGAATTACAACAGTGGCAGAGTGCTTCGCGCTTGACCCTAAAAATCACATTTTACATATATTTTAGAATTTTCCAATGTGACTTCTAGTTTAGGTGGCACATTGCATTATTAATTCTTTCCAGCATTTGCTCATGCGGTGGTTGACATATCCAGAATATATGAACCACACATTTTGTGATTATTTAATTTGAACATTAGAACACTCTTTGCCTGTCTTCCTTTTTACACAAGCACAATAGAATGCAAAAAAGATATGCAACCCCTTTTCGGACCTCTAACCCATACAATGGGCCACTTTAAATGAATACATGATAATGAGACAGCACGTTTTGGATGACTGGCTCTGGTGCAGAGGGAAGTGAAGGAGTCTCCAAACATCCTATTGATGGATGTTGAAGACGAATTATGGTGTCACCAAAGATAGGAGTAAGAAGAAGTGGGGAGTAATTCGAGCCACAGAGAGTGGTCAAGATGCTTCTGCTCATGAATGACCCTCTGATGAGGTGTAGGGACCGTCATCAGGGCCGTCATACCCTCTGACAACTGTCAAAATAAATCTAATGTGAACATATTACAACCAGTAGGTCTGGAGGTTCCAAATGATAGATCCACCTGGCTAAGACAATCTGTTATAAAAGACGAAATAGGCAATATATCAATAGTTCAGCATGAATAGCGTATAGGGCATGGCACAAAAATAGTGTGCACTCATCTGTCAGGCAATCCATGTAGGTGATAAAGTGAGCGTAGAAAACTTACTATACATCTTTGGTACTTTCAAGGGCATCTTGCCCATTCTTGGGGGTTCTGTTGTCTCCTCTCACTGGTGGAAAACAAGGATCCAGACAGCTGGCAAATAAACAATAATATTGTAATAATAATAACAATATGTCAACTGATGTCATTGGGCTAAGCTGCCTCTATTCACTTCCTAATCATGCTGGTAATTTGGATTGGGGATGGCAATTTTGATTGGGACTTTGGTGCTTCCTGATGGATCTGTCTCTTTGTTGTTATTGTGAGGTCAAGTCATGGTACAGACATAGGGAAAGTGTTCTGCTCACAGAATGACAAACAATGGGGTAACATTTTCAAATGTTTTCAATTTATAATGGTTACAACAACACATAAGGTGATCCCTCAATTAGTATTAAAAAAGCATATAGGTTGAATAAGAAAGGGAAAAATCCAAGAGCTCAGTAGAGGTCTGCCAATGGAAAATCCAGCATAGATTAATCTTTACAGAATGGGGAAAGGGTTTCCCCCTTAAATCGAAAACGCTCACTCTTTACATGACTTTAGTCCAAAGATTTCACACATTCACTACATTAGTACATAATTAAATGGCTTTTTAACCATTGAAGGCCAAGAACAGAGAAACATTAAATACAGAATGCGTTTGGTGATTCTCTTATCATTCTACTGAATTGGTTAAGATGTTTTGTAGCTTTTACACATAGAAGATGAACTGTTACATAGTATTTTTTTCAAATTAGGAGTTAGCTTGTCATTGGAAAAGTGCATTTCATCCAACTCATCAGAGAAATTATCCTTCTTACAATAGCAAAGTATGACATTTCTTTACTATTGCAGAGAATAAACACCAGAAAGTATCACAATGTAAAGAAAATTACAAATGCAGTAAGTGCCATTGTAATGTTATATTGATTTGTATAGCACACTAATCACCCAAGAGGGAATCTACGCACTTGGGCAGGTGTATAGGTATGAGGTGGTAAAGGTGCTTATTGGAAGAGCCAGGTCTTCAGCTTATTGTAGAACTAAAGAAGTGAGGAGGAGGCTCTTATGTGTTGCGGTAGGTTGTTCCATGTCTTGCGTGCTATGTAGGAAAATTAGTGACCTACAGTTTTGCTTTTGTGGAATGTAGGGAATGTGGGCGAGCAAGAGTGAGGCAGAGCAAAGTTGTCTGGTGGGTTTGTGAAAGTGTATGAGGCTGTTTGGGTATTCTAGTCCTGTGTTGTGTAGGGTTTTGTATGTGTACTTGAGAAGTTTAAATTGGCTGCATTTGTGAATAGGGAGTCAATTAAGCTTCTTGAGATGCAATGTGATGTGGGTGCAGCAAGGGAGGTCGAGTATGAGTACTACAGCAGTGTTGTGGATGGTTTGGAGTCTGTGTAGGAATTGTTTGGAGATTCAGGTGTGGAGTCTTGAAGTAGTCTAGACTGCTGGTGAAGAATGCTTGTGTGACGGTCTTTGTGGTGTTCTGAGGCAAGCATTTGAAGATCTTTCACAGCATGCATAGGATGTGGAAGCAGCGGATGCACAATACATTGACTTGAGCCGTCATGTTGCATTTGTCACCTAGAATGATCCCTGGATTTCTTGCTTGGACTCTTGGTGTGGGTTTTGGCCTTAGCTCCAATGACCACCAGGTTGAGTCCCATGGGGTGGTCTTTTTGCCAAAGACCAGTACTTCTGTCTTGCCGGAGATGAGCTGCAGGAAGTTGGTTCAGATCCAGTCAGCTACCATGGTCATGCATTTGCTGAAGCTGCCCCTGGTGGTGGTAGTCTTGTCCGTCAGGGAGAGAATGAGTTGGGTGTCATTGGCGTAGGAGATGAAGGTGACGTTTTGTGATCAGATGATGTTTGCGAGCTGTGTTATTTACATGTTCAAAAGGGTGGGACTGAGGGATGATCCCTGTCGGATGCCGTATATCCATCGCTTAGTTTCAGATGGAAAGGGTAACATCCTGATCCTTCGGGTTCTTCCTGTGAGGAAGGAACAGGTCCATTTTAGAGAAGATCCTTTTATGCCAATTTTGTGGAGTCTTCTGATGAGGGTCTTTTGGGAGACAGTGTTAAAGGCCACACAGAGGGTGAGCAGGATGAGGACTGCTGTTTCTCCTTGGTCCAAGATGATTCGAATGTTATCAATGGCCATGATGAGTGCTGTTTCAGTGCTATGGTTCATTCGGAATCCTGATTGAATGTTGATTAGAAGATGGTGTTTTGAGTTGCTTACTGATGGCATTCACAATCACTTGGCCTCAATAAGGGAGCAGGGAGATGGGTCAGAAGTTGCTCAGTTGATTTGAGGCAGTTGTGGGCTTCTTGAGGAGGATGTTGATTTCTGCAAGTTTCCATTCATCTGGAAAAGTGATGGATGTGATGGCACTGTTGATGATGGGGGTCAGGGTAGAGTTGATGGGGATGTTGCTGGGTTGTAGATATAATGGGAGCATGGGTCCTTTGGGGTCCCCAAGTGGATGGTCCACATGATTGCAACTATGTCATTGTCCATTTGCTCAGGCGGCTCCCTTGGTTGGTGATGGGTAGGTTAGCCACGAATTCTCTGGGTTTGGGTTGGTGTCTGAAGTTGCTTTGCAATTTTGCTGTGGAAAAAGTTGGATAGGTTGTCACAGAGTTGTTGGGAGGCAGTGGGGAGGTGGTGGTCCTTGAGGACTGCGGGGCATGCAGGTCCCTCGATCACTATCTATTGTTGCCCGAGGAACTGGTGGTACCAGGGGACCAAAGTGGGTCAACTTGGCCCCGTATAATTTTGCTAATTTAACCCTAGAAAGGTGGTGGTCCCCAGGGCCCAGGGTGAGGTGAGGCTGGTCTGTGCAGCCCCCTGCATTTTTCCTTATTTTAGTCCCGGGGAGGTGGTGGTCCTCAGGGCTTGGGGGGGCTCAGAGCACCACCCTGCATTTCTTTTACATGTAGCCCCTGAGAAGGTGGTGGGCCCCAGGCTTTTTAAAGCCTTAGGGGGATGGCACTGTGTGGCCCCACTCCTTCATAATTATGCAATGTCCCCGGGACCTGGCCCACTGAGGGGCAATATTACAAACAAGCGCAGGGGAAAGTGCTTGCTTTTTTAAAAAATCACTGAAAAACTCACAAATATTTACAAATATTGAATAATAATTCCAAGGAGGGCCAAAACGCGTAGGGTTACTGCTGTTTGTGGTCACTGCTGCCTGTGAAATTTATAATCAAACACTGGAAACATGAGTTTGACTCTGTTTCTGTTCACTGTGGTGGCAGAGTTTGGGAAATGTTGGAGTGGCTTGGTCCTGCCACAAAACTTAGCACCACTGCGCCTAAGAGCACTTTTATACCCACAGAGGACTACAACTTTGGATGCAATTTATCTGGGCAACAACTGCCACCTCTAATAGGACATGAGGCTAGTTGGTCCTTCTGCATGGAAATGTATGCAGAGTGGACCGTGTAAAGCAGTGTTATTGTTATTTAACATCAAAAGCTCAGCAAAAACGAGTGTTAATCCATTAGAAGATTGGAAACTGAAAGCACTATGAAAGGCCTCAAATGGAATGAATAGAAGTGACTATTAGTAAATTACATGCTGTTCTTTTGTTTTTTAATGAACTGTAAAGCATTACCCATTGGACAGAAGAAAAGACGAACTATGCACTACTAGGACCAGATGCAATCAATTAGACAACAATTGACTGGACAAAGTAACATTTAAAAGTAGTCACAACAGGAAACAAGGACTTGTTTGCACCAGTGATCAAGGTCCAAGGAGAACTGAAATGCATAGTTACTGCTGTTTGAGGTCACTGCTGCCTGTGAAATTAATAATTAAACAATGGAAACATGATTACAACTTTGTTTCTGTTCACCATGGTGGCGGCGGAGTTTTGGAAACGTTTGAGTGGCTTGATCCTGCCACAAAAGTTCGCACCACCACACCTAAGAGCACTTTTATGCCCAGAGACGACTACACCTTAATTAATCTGGGCACTAACTGCCGCCTCCCATCGAATGTGAGGATAGTGGGTCTTTCTGCATGGAAAGGTATGCAGAGTACAATGTTTAACCCCTTGAGGGCCACGGACGTAATGGTTACGTTCGTGGCTGCGCCTCTCCTGTGCCACGGACATAACCATTATGTCCGATTACCGGCCCTCGGGGGAAGCACTAGTTCTTCCCCCGAGGGCCACCCCCCCAGGGTCAGGGCTGGAAGGGGAATCGCTTCACCGTCCACCCCGACCCCTCCCAGTGACGTCTGATGACGTCAGCATGCAAGAGAGTGCTGACCGCATCAGAGGTCACCTCCCATTGCGCTGGAAGCAAAGAGAAATGCTCAGCATTTCTCTTCTGCTCGGGAGGAGGGGGCCAGCAGAGGCATGAAAGGAAAGAAAAGGGCTTTCCTTTCTGTACATGTCACTGTAAGCATTTCTGCTGCCCGATCGCGATGCGATTGGGCTGCAGAAATGCCCACTAGACAACAGGGAATTGTTTTTTTCTTGGACATGAGGGGAGCGGCCCCTTGGGCAAGGGCTGCTCCCCAGGGGGGCAAATAATTTTTAGGCCATTATTTAAAAAAAAAAAAAAGTATTTGTAGGGAGCGACCCCCAAGGGTCGGTGCCTGGGGGGCCAAGTTGTTTTTAGGCCATTTATACCTCCCCCAGAGGCAGAGCGGCCTAATATAATTAGAAACCACTAGTCCTCATGGAACTGTTTTTAATATTATACTTTCGTATAAGGGGAGCGGCCCCTTGGGCAAGGGCCTCTCCCCAGGGGGCCAAATAATTTTTAGTCAAATTTTAGCCCCCTGCGGGCAGATCGGCCTAAGGCCAATTGGCTCCCGGGGGCGGGGGGCAGAAAACCCTTAGACACCAGGGATAATTTTTTTTTTTTTCATGTATGTGTGGGGAGCGACCCCTTAGGCCACTAGACACCAGGGATTGGTATGTGTGTATGTTTGTGTTTTGTTTGGGGGGGCTGCCCCTTGGGCAAGGGTCGCTCCCCATGGGGGCACATTACTGCTGGCCATATAGCCTATTTCTGGAAGGCCCGAAAGCCCACCAGAGACCAGGGAAGATAATTGTTTCAAAATAAGAGGGTGGGGGTATGTACATACCCCCACCCCAAATAAATGGGGCCAATGTTATTCTGCCCACCAGTGGGTAGATGGGGCAATTACCCCGAGCCACACCCCAGAGGGGCAGAAAGTCTACTAGATGGCATGGAATAAAAAAAAAAATAGTCAGGGGGTGGCTACCAACCAGTATGGGCCTGGTTATGCCCCCACCCGAACTGAAGGGGGTAGCAGACTTTCAGCTCTCCCCTGCACACTAAAACATCTTATCCCACAGCAAGCAAGAAGAATCTTGATTATTTTGGGTTTTGGTTTTACATTTGGGCCATGAGAGCTTGGTAACTCCCAAAATCGGGCTGCACTTTTTTTTATTTTGGGACGCTGCCATGTAGAAAAATCCACAAGACACAAACTAAACATCTGGTTGATTCCAGGGTGGTGTGCTTCACATGCACCCCGCACCATTTTCTTACCCACAATGCCCTGCAAACCTCCAACTTTGCTGGAAATCACACATTTTCCCAAATTTTTGTGATGGAACCTTCAGGAATCTGCAGGAATCCACAAAATTCCTACCACCCAACATTGTCTCATCTATACCGATAAAAATTCTGCTGCACTTGATAGCCTAAAAATTGTTTTTTTTCAAACTGCCCTTTTGGACCCACCTTGGTTCCCCTTCAATTTCAATATGTTTTTGGATCTTCCCTGTCAGAGGCACTTGGCCCACCTACACAAGTGAGGTATCATTTTTACCAGGAGACTGAGGGGAAGATTGGGTGGTAGAAACTTTGTCCCGGTGCAGTGATCCCACTCATAAATTCAGGAAAAAAGTGATTTTTAGCTAAATCTGAGGTTTGCTGAAGATTTTGGGTAAGAAATCATTGGGGGATCTACGCAGGTCACACCTCCCTGGACTTCCCTGGGGTCTAGTTTTCAGAAATATCTGGGTTTGGTAGGTTTCCCTAGATGGCTGCAGAGCCCAGGACCAAAAACGCAGGTACCCGCCACCAAAAACAGGTAGTTTTGTATTTGATAATTTTGATGTGTCCAGATAGTGTTTTGGGGCATTTCCTTTCGCGAGCACTAGGCCTAACCACACGAGGGAGGTACCATTTGTATCGGGTGACTTGGGGGAACGCTGGTTGGAGGTAAATTTGTGGCTCCTCTCAGATTCCAGAACTTTCTGTCTCCGAAATGAGTGGAAAAAGAGTTTTTTTGGCCAAATTTTGAGGTTTGCAAAGGATTATGGGTAACAGAACCTGGTCAGAGCCCCACAAGCCAACCCATCTTGGATTCCCCTAGGTGTCTAGTTTTAAAAAATGCACAGGTTTGCTAGGTTTCCCTAGGTGCTGGTTGAGCTAGAGGCCAAAATCCACAGCTAGGCATTTTGCAAAAAACAGCTCTGTTTTCTTTGGGAAAATGTGATGTGTCCACATTGTGTTTTGGGGCACTTTCTGTCGCGGGCACTAGGCCTACCCACACAAGTGAGGTACCATTTTTATTTGGAGACTTGTTGGAACGCTGGGTGGAAGGAAATTTGTGGCTCCTCTCAGATTCCAGAACTTTCTGTCACCGAAATGAGAGGAAAAAGTGTTTTGTTGGTAATATTTTGAGGTTTGCAAAGGATTCTGGGTAACAGAACCTAGTCAGGGCCCCACAAGTCACCCCATCTTGGATTCCTCTAGGTGTCTAATTTTCAAAAATGCGCAGGTTGGGTAGGTTTCCCTAGGTGCTGGATTAGCTAGAGGCCAAAATCCACAGCTAGGCAGTTTGCAAAAAACAGCTCTGTTTTGTTTGGGAAAATGTGATGTGTCCACATTGTGTTTTGGGGCATTTCCTGTCGCTGGCGCTAGGCCTACCCACACAAGTGAGGCACACATTTTATCAGGAGACATGGGGGAACGCTGGGTGGAGGGTAATTTGTGGCTCCTCTCAGATTCCAGAACTTTCTGTCACCGAAATGAGAGGAAAAAGTGTTTTTTTGGCCAAAGTGTAAGGTTTGCAAAGGATTCTGGGTAACAGAACCTAGTCAGAGCCCCACAAGTCACCCATCTCGGATTCTCTTAGGTGTCTAGTTTTAAAAACTGCACACATTTGATAGGTTTCCTTAGGTGCCGGCTGAGCTAGACGCCAAAATCCACAGCTAGGCACTTTGCAAAAAACAGCACTGTTTTATTCTGGAAAATGTGATGTGTCCACGTTGTGTTTGGGGCATTTCCTGTTGTGGGCGCTAAGCCTACCCACACAAGTGAGGTACCATTTTTATCAGGAGACTTGGGGGAATGCTGGGGGGAGGTAAATTTGTGGCTCCTCTCAGATTCCAGAACTTTCTGTCACCAAAATGAGAGGAAAAAGTGTTTTTTGGGCCAAAGTTTGAGATTTGCAAAGGATTCTGGGTAACAGAACCTGGTCAGAGCCCCACAAGTCACCCCATCTTGGAGTCCCCTATGTGTCTAGTTTTCTAAAATGTGCAGGTTTGGTAGGTTTTCCTAGGTGCCGGCTGAGTTAGATGCCAAAATCTACAGCTAGGCACTTTGCAAAAAACCTGTCAGATTTCAATGTAAAAATGTGATGTGTCCATGTTGTGTTTTCTGTCACGAGCATTAGGCCTACCCATGCAAGTGAGGTACTATTTTTATCAGGAGACTTGAGGGAACACAGAATAGCAAAACAAGTGTTATTGCCCCTCGTCATTCTCTACATTTTTTCCTGCCAAATGTAAGACAGTGTGTAAAAAAGACGTCTATTTGAGAAATGCCCTGTAGTTCACATGCTAGTATGGGCACCGCCTAATTCAGAAATGTGCAAGTAACCACTGCTTCTCATCACCTTATCTTGTGCCCATTTGGGAAATACAAAGGTTTTCTTGATACCTATTTTTCACTTTTTATATTTCAGCAAATGAATTCCTGTATACCCGCTTTAGAATGAAGTCCCATTGCAAAGTTCTGCTCATTTATTGGCTCTGGGTACCTAGGGTTCTTGATGAACCTACAAGCCCTATATATCCCGCAACCAGAAGAGTCCAGCAGACGTAACGGTTTATTGCTCTAAAAAATCTGACATCGAAGGAAAAAGTTACAGAGTAAAACGTGGAGAGAAATGGCTCTTTTTTCACCTCAATTTCAACATTGTTTTACTTCAGCTGTTATTTTCTGTAGGACACACTTGTAGGATCTACACAAGTTACCCCTTGCTGAATTCAGAATGTTGTCTACTTTTCAGAACTGTTTAGCTTTCTGGGATCCAGCATTGATTTCAGACCCATTTCTGTCACTAGCTGGAAGAAGGCTGAAAGTACAAAAAATAGTAGAAATGGGGTATGTCCTAGTAAAATGCCAGAATTGTGTTGAAAAATGTAATTTTCTGATTCAAGTCTGCCTGTTCCTGAAAGATGGGACAATGATGATTTTAGCACTGCAAACCCTTTGTTGATGCCATTTTCAGGGAAAAAACCACAAGCCTTCTTCTGCAGCCCTTTCTTTCCATTTATTTAAAAAAAAACTACATTTTCGCTGTATTTTGGCTCATTTTTTTGTCTCCTTCAGGGGAACCCACAAAGTTTGGGTACCTCTAGAATCCCTGGGATGTTGGAAAAAAAGGACACAAATTTGGCGTGGGTAGCTTATGTGGACAAAAAGTAATGAGGGCCTAAGCGCGAACTGCCCCAAATAGGCAAAAAAAGGCTTGCCACCTGGGGGGAAAAGGCCTGACAGCGAAGGGGTTAAAGCAATGTTATTGTTATTTGACATCAAAAGCTCAGCAAAAAGGAGTGGTAATCCATTAGAGGGCTGGACACTGAAAGCACTTTTTAAGGCCTTAAATGGAATGAATATAAGTGACTAGTAGTAAATTGCAGGCTGTTACTATTTTTCATTTATTTTATGAAATGTAAAGAATTACTCATTGGAGGTAAGAAAATGCACATTTTGTACTACTAGGACTGCCATGCACCGAAATAGACAACAATTGAATGGACAAAGTAACAATTAAGAGTAGTCACAACAGGAAAGAAGGACTTGTTTGTGCCCGTGATCAAGGTCCAAGAAGAACCGAAACACGTAGGGGTACTGCTGTTTGAGGTCACTGCTGCCTGTGAACTTTATAATTAAACATTGGAAAAGTGAGTGCGACTTTGTTTCTGTTCAGTGTGGTGGCAGAGGGTGGGATATATATTTATACTGTATATATATCTATATCTATCCCGCTCTCTCTCTCAATATATATATATATATATATATATATATATATATATATATATATATATATATATATATATATATGTATATGGCTAAAAAAATCATAAAAATGTTACTAGACCTACAATGTACTTCAAATTGTGTGATCCTAGGAAAATTGTTTACGGCGTCGCCTTTTTCTTAATTCTCACATATGATTGCACCTTCAAATATGTGAGCTCAGCATTTCTTCAGAACAAAATAAACCTTGTTTGATTAAGTAGAGTAAAGTTTGCTGCATGCATCACAAGAATCTAGCCCACATACCCATGAGGTCTAGACCACATAACCTAGGACTTCTTTTTGTTTACAAACAACATTGCCATCAGGGCCAGAGTGTTTCTCAGTCTGTTTAACCATTACATTTTAATAAATATATTACTAAACCATGATGTGGTAACATATTGTCATCTACACACAGTAACTTTCCAAGACATGTCCAAAAACCTCTCCACTAATTTGCATCTTTACTGATAAAACTATAGAGACCCTCATTACAACCACGGCGGACGGTGTTAAAGCGGCGGTAATACCGCCAACAGGCCGGCGGTAAAAAAAATGGAATCATGACCACGGCGGAAACCGGCAACACAGACAGCCACTTTACCGCTCTGAACGCCACAGGGTAGCAACAAACACCACACCGGTAACTGCCAACAAACAGGCAGAAGTCAATGTACCGCCCACCACATTACAACCCTCCCATCCGCTAGCTTTTCCGGGGCGGTACCACCGCCATCAAAAGCACGGTGGAAACAGAACACAGAAGGGAAACCACTCACCTCTCGACAGTCAACGAAGAACTAAGACGCCATGGAGTCCGAACTACAGGTGTTACCGATGTTGGTATATCTTTTCATGTACCAGGAGTACAAACGGCGGTGGCGACGACCACGGTGAGTACTGCACTTAGCACACACGGGAGGGGGGGGAGGTAAACGAGAGTGACACACACACGCAACATGCAACACTCCCACTCCCACCCTCACCCCCAAAACCATACACACAAATACATGCATCAACATTACAAATACACCCCGTAACCCTCTGGAAGAACGCAAGGACAAAAGGAACTGAGTCAAATGAGTGTCATATTAGAAATAGTCAGATATCCTGGGGAGTGCAAGTCCACAGTCTCTCAAGTCTCCCAAGTGGGTGGTTTGCCCACTGCTTGCTCCTGGGGAGTGCAAAGCCACAGTCTCTCAAGTCGATGCCTTTCTCCACTGGTTCTGGAGGGCGCTTTGTGCCCAGTCTGCTTCATCCTGCCAAGGATAGGGTGAGTGGATGCCTTTCTCCACTGGTTCTGGAGGGGGCTTGGTGCCCCTTGTGCTTCATCCTGCCAAGGATAGGGTGAGTGGATGCCTTTCTCCACTGGTTCTGGAGTGGGCTTGGTGCCCAGTGATGCTGCACATGGGGGGTGCCAGCTCACAGTCCTTCACCTGGGTGTCTGAGCCACGAGATTTGCAGTGACCAGGATGCATGATAGTCCATGGAGGCAGGGCTAGAGTCCATCTGGCGGCAGCTACGTCTGCATTGTGGTAGTAGTGCCGGTGACGCTGGGGGTGCTGCCAGTGGTGGAAGGAGGTTCCAGCCCTTCTCCTGCAGCCTCGGATGGCTGCCAACTGGGGCTGCTGCTACTGGCAGTGGTGTTACTGTCAGTGGTGCAGGTGGCGGGGCTTGCGGCGGTGCAGGTGGCGCTGCAGGTGGCGGTGCTTCCCGCGGTGCAGGTGCCGGTGCTGGCAGTGGTGGGGGAAGGCCCCAGTCCTCCTGCTGCAGCCTCAGGCGGCTGCCCACTGTAGCTGCTGCTGCTGACAGTAGTGGTGCTTGCGGCGGTGCAGGTGGCAGTGCGGGTGGCAGTGCTTGCAGTGGGTGCCAGCGGCAGGGCTGCTGGCGGTGCTGGCTGCGGTGCAGGTGGCGGTGCTGGTGGTTGTGCTGGTAGCCACCAGGCCTTCATCTGCAGCCTCAGACGGCTGAAGTGCCTTGCCTGGTGTTTTGTGCCCCTTCCTCACCTTGGCAGATGGTGGTGTCACCTTGGGTCTGGCAGCTGGAGTCTTTGAGGTGGCCTTGCTGGGTGGTTGTGGCTCCGTCCCTAGCTGGATGCTGTCCCCTTCTTCACCTTGCCAGGTGATGGAATGGATTGTGCCTTGGCAGGGGTTGGTGGCACACTGGCTGGGTGGACGGGTGCCCCCATTGATCCTCTGACAGCTGCAGGAACCACAGCCGACGTGGACTTGGTGGCTGAGGTGCTGGACTGGGTTTTGGCCACCCTGGCCCAAGTGGGAGGATGGGGGGGAGGGGTAGGGAAAAGGTCAGTGTTTGCAAGGAAAATCTTCTTAGGGAGAAGGTTTGGGAGTGGAGGGAGAGGGAGTGTTTGTAGGAGGTGTCTGTCTGCTGAATTTGGGTGCAGGTCCATTGGCTGGAAGCTGTTTTGAGGTGGATGGCTGTTGGGTGGGTGGGTGCTTGCGTTTGTGTACTTTGGGAAGAGGGGTAACAGACACACTCGGAGAGGACACAAGGGACGTGTGCATGGATGTGGGGATGGTGACTGCCAGTGAGGGGTGTGTAGTGATGGGCGTGCTGGTGATGGAGGTAGTGGATGAGGATGTAGTGCATGCAGGTGTGAGTGGAGACGCTATTGGGAGGGAGGTGGACACAGTGGAGGCAGTGGGTGTTGGTGTGTCTGCATGGGGATGGTGTGTGTGAGAGTGTGTGTGTGAGTGACTGTGAGATGACGTGTGGTGCTTGTGTTTGTCTGAGACACTTCTGTGTGTTGATTTGGGTGAATGCTGGTCTGCAGGTATGCTTGGGATAGGCTGGGGTTGAGGGCATTGGGACTGGGTAGAGGAAGTTGGAGGGGGGAGGCTGGAGACAGGAACAATGGCTGCCATCAGTGCGGAGGCCAGAGCCTGAAATGCTCTCTGTTGTGCCGCCACACCAGAGTGAATGCCCTCCAGGTATGCATTTGTTTGTTGCAAATGCCTCTCGACACCCTGGATGGCATTCAGAATGGTTGGCTGCCCAACAGTGAGGGATCTCAGGAGGTCAATAGCCTCCTCACTGAGGGCAGCAGGGCTGACTGGGGCAGGACCTGAGGTGCCTGGGGCGAAGGAGATGCCCACCCTCCTGGGTGAGCGGGCACAGGAAACATGCTGAGGGACTGCTGGGAGGGCGGTGCTGGTGGGGGGGATGGCGGCTGTACCTGTTTTTGGGGTGGGCACAGAGGTGTCCGCCACCACCAGGGAGCTTCCATCAGGGGAGTAGTCACTGTCTGTGGTGTCCCATCCTGTCCCCATCATGGTGCTCCCCTCGCCCTCCGTCCCACTGGTGCCCTCAGTGCTGGTGGATTCGGCCTCCAGGCCCATGTAGGATGCAGCTCCCTCCGTCACCGGTGCCTCTGCTCCTCCGCCAGATGATGCTAATGCACACAAAGACAGGGTGACAAAACAAAAAAGGGGGAGCAGACGATACACTTAGTCAATGCCAGCAACAACACTACCGTTGGCGTACACAACTCACAGGTAACAGCCCTATGCACTTTTCCATGCCCTACCAGTTACAAGGCCAGTCACCATCCCATGGGATACAATGCCTAACACCATCAGCTGCACACCTGAAACAAACGTGGCCCTGACCAGTAGTAGATGCCCACTAACACTATTGGGTTTGGAGTGCTTCAGAGCTTGCCCAACAAGGGACCTACCCTGTCATGTTCTCGCTGGCCTAGGGGCACCCACAGTCCATATCCCCACCCAGGTAAAAGCTTAATGCGTGCAAGTACTGAATCAGAATTTGTACTCACCCCCATGTGGCTGCTTTGATGCCCTCAAGCGCCCATCCAACTCCGGATAGGCCACCACCAGGATGCAGAACATCAGGGGGGTCAGGGTATGACGGGCACCCCTTCCTCTTTGGGAGGCCAGCCCCAGCTGGGATTCCACTGTCTTCTTTGCCCAGCGTCACAGGTCCTACCACCGTTTGCAGCAGTGGGTGCTCTGCCTGTCAAAGACCCCCAGGGTCCGCACCTCCTTGGCGATCGCACGTCAAATACCCTTTTTCTGATGGGCGCTGACCTGCAGGAAAAAGACAGCAGAAAAGGGAATTAGTTAACTGTCCGGACCGTCACACTCATGGCCCACCAATCCCTCCCATCCGCTGACTTACATGCATTGACCACCATACATGCAGCACTCTGGCTAGGACACCTGAGCCCCCCCACATGTGGCTTACATACACAGCACTCCATACATTCATGGCCCACGCATCATGCTTACAGTATACTCATCTGTTTGTCTGGAGGACCGTAGAGTAACATGTACTGGGGTAGGACCCCATCCACCAGTCTCTCCAACTCCTCCGCAGTGAAGACAGGGGCCCTTTCCCCAGATACATGAGCCATTGTCACTTCCAGACACAGGTCACAGCAGCACTTGCGTTGTAGGTCCTCTCCTGTTGAAGGTCAGGTAGCAAGTGAGTGAACAGAAAGAAAATGGCGCTCACATCTGCGGCAGTGCGTACCGTCACCACTGGCGTACATCGCCATTGGCTCCTGGAACCCATATTGCCCAATGATAACCAATTCGAAGTTGCACGGCAGTCATCCACCGCCTACCGCAACGGCGCATAATTCTAGCGTAATTACCTCATTTTCACTTTTCCCTCCTCACAGGACAGGCAGCCGCCATTTCATGGGGGCACAGGCCATGGCACCTAACTGACATTGGCACAGCAACTGACTCTCGGATTCACATACTGGTTCTGTAAAAGAAGAAATGCATCATTATTGCAATTGATGTGTGATTATGACCCTCTGCTCACCGTTTTCCTCCCTAGGCTTCTACCGCTGAGGATGAATATGAGATGAGACATATACCTGTGTACAGACCCCTGGTGGACCTTGTGACAATGGAGGACAGACAATTTATCCTAACCTACAGACTTGATCAGGCCACAATCCAAGAACTGTGTGCCCAATTGGAGCCAGAATTGATGTCAGCTATCCGCCAGCCCACAGGTATCCCCCCTCTAGTGCAGGCCCTGTCAGTGCTCCATTTCCTGGCAAGTGGTTCCTTCCAAACAACAGTGGCCATGGCATCAGGGGTGTCTCAGCCAATGTTCTCCAACGTGTTGACCAGAGGGCTGTCAGCCCTGCTAAAACACATGCACAGCTACATTGTATTCCCTCAGGTGGAGGATCTGGCCACAGTGAAAGCTGACATTTATGCCCTGGGACATATCCTAACATCACTGATGCCATAGATGGTACACATGTAGCATTTGTCCCCCCCGGAGAAATGAACAAGTGTTCAGGAATAGAAAAAGCTATCACTCTATGAATGTGCAGATGATGTGTTTGGCGGACCAGTACATCTCCCATGTGAATGCCAAGTATCCTGGCTCTGTGCATGATGCCTTTATCTTGAGGAATAGCAGCATCCCATATGTGATGGGCCAACTCCAGAGGCACTGGGTGTGGCTAATAGGTGAGCCCAAGGTCCCCACCCAGTATATGTTGGTGTGTGGGTATGGGGTTGTCCCTAAGGGTTAGTGTGTGTCTGACAGTTGTTCCTCGATATTTGCAGGTGACTCGGGTTTTCCCAACCTCTCATGGACACTGACCCCAGTGAGGAATGCCAGGACAAGGGCAGGCACAGAAACGTTACAATGAGGCATATGGGCGAACAAGGAGGATAATTGAGGGGACCTTCGGCCTCCTGAAGGCCAGGTTCCAGTGCCTCCATCTGACAGGTGGATCCCTGTACTACTCACACAAGAAGGTGTGCCAGATCATCGTTGCATGTTGCATGTTGCCCAACCTGGCCTTGAGACGCCAGGTGCCTATTCTGCAGGAGGATGAGCCTGGAGATGGTTTTGTGGCAGCGATGGAGCCTGTGGACCCTGAGGAAGAGGAGGCAGAGGAAGAAGGTGTGGGCAACAGAAGTATTATCATACTACAGTACTTCCAGTGACACACAGGTAAGACACTGTAACTTCACTTTACTTTTCAGTTTTGTGTTGGACATTGCACATGGCAGCCTGATTTCACTATGTCTATGGCCACTTACTGTACCCTTTGCCATCTCTAATTTCAGATCTCTGTGGCCCACTCTGGCTCCTGGTATGTTCACTGCTGCCCACTAAAGGTCATACCAATGTATATATAACTGTACAGATGACTTGCAATGTTTTCAGAATGTTGTACTAATACATATTTCAATCATTTGGTATCACAGATGCATTGTCCAATGGGGCATAGGAAGGGGAGTAATGGCAGTTCAAGGAAGATAGGGTGACAGAGTGGGAACGAAGGGTGACAATCAGGAGAGTCCTATTTTCTGGCGGGGTCTTGGCAATGTTCTCTGGCTTCTGCCTAGATCACAGGGACAGTTTCCGGGGTGGTTCTCCTTCTGCAAGGGGTGGGGTGTTGATCCTGTGGTGGGGCCTCCTGTCCACTAGCGCTGGTGGAGGTGGAGGGCTGTTCTTCGGTGTGGCTAGTGTCAGGGGCCCGTTGTTGTGCCACTGCTTCCCTCATGGTGTTGCCCATGTCAGCCAGCACCCCTGCAATGGTGACCAGGATGGTGTAGATGTTTTTTATGTCTTCCCTTATCCCAGGTACTGTCCTTCCTGCAGCCGCTGGGTCTCCTGCAGCTTGTACAGTATCTGGCCCATGGTCTCCTGGGAATGGTGGTATGCTCCTAGGGTGTTGGTGAGTGCCTCGTGGAGAGTCGGTTCCCTGGGCCTGTCCTCCCCCGTCGCACAGCAGTCCTCCCAGCTTCCCTGTTGTCCTGTGCCTCTGTCCCCTGAACCGTGTGCCCTCTGCCACTGACCCCCGGTCCCTGATCGTCCTGTGTTTGTAGGGTTGCCTAGGGTCCCGTTAGTGGTGCACACACTGCTGATTGATGTGTCCTGGGGACCGTGGCATGGGCCTGCTGGGTGGGTTCTGTGCTGGTGTTTCCTGAGGGGGGAGGGTCTGTGGTGGTTTGGGACTGTGGCAGGGTAACCAACTGTCCAGAGGTCCGTGATGGGCCAGGTTGGTCATCTTGATCCAGGTGTGCAGAGCTACTGTGATCACTGTGGGCATCCTCTGGGGGGGGGGGAACTGGGTATTTCTGGCAACTCCTCTCCAGTGACGTTGAGTAGGGGTCCTGTGGGGATGAAAATGCAATGTTATTGTATCTGCGTGTGCCATCTTGTGCATGGGTGTGTTTCCATGTATGGTTGTGATTGCCCTGTCAGCTTTACCTTGTGTGTGGGGTGATTTTGTGGGCTAGGTGATTCTCTCTAATGGGCATGCTTTGGTGATGGGTGTCCATGCAGGTCTTTGATGGGGTCCATGGATTGGTGTTACATGCAGGGCTTGATTTTGGGATGGGTTGGTTGTGTGAGGTGGGAGAGTGATGGGGGTAAGGGTAGGGGTAGGAGTTTGTTATGGCATGCAGGCAGGATGGGGGATATAGTAGTAAAGATATGACTTACCAGAGTGCAGTCGTCCTGCTACTCCTGCGAGGCCCTGAGGATGCATTATTGCCAAGACTTGCTCCTCCCATGTTGTTAATTGTGGGGGAGGAGGTGGGCGTCCACTGCCAGTCCTCTGTACAGCTACCTGGTGTCTTGAAACCACAGAATGCACCTTCCCCCATAGGTCGTTCCACCTCTTCCTGATGTCATCCCTTGTTCTCGGGTGCTGTCCCACGGTATTGACCCTGTCCACGATTCTCTGCCATAGCGCCATCTTCCTAGCAATGAACGTCTGCTGCACCTGTGATCCGAATAGCTGGGGCTCTACCCGGATGATTTCCTCCACCATGACCCTTAGCTCCTTCTCTGAAAACCTGGGTAGTCTTTGGGGTGCCATGGATGTGGTGTGAGTGATATGTGTGAGGATGTGTGGGGTGATGTGTTGTGGTGTGTGCTGTGAGGTGCGTGGATGGTGTATGGGTGATGGTGTTCTGTGGCTCAGATTGAGTGGGTGCACCTGGCTTGTGTCTCTCTCTGTTGGCAATCTTTTTTTTCATGAAAGGGTTGTGGGTAATGTGGGTGTGTGTTTTATAGTGGTCTGAGTGTGTGGGTGTGGTGTGTGTATGTATGTCACGTGTGTGTAGTTTGAATTGTCCATAGGACCACTGCCTGCTCTGAAAAAACATTTTTGGCGACATTCACAAAGGGGAAGGGGTCCCATGGGGACCTCTTCCCTTTTGCGAATGAGTTACCACCCACTTCAAGTGGATGGTAACTGCGAGTTGGTTTGCGACCACATTCGCGGTCACAAAGCAACTCAGCATGGCGATGCGGTCGCAAATAGGAAGGAAACACCCCTTCCTATTTGCGAGTCGCAGCCTCAAATTGCGAGTCGGTACTGACTCGCAATTTGAGGTTGTGCATCGCGTTAGGCCTTTTGCACGCCGTAAACTGCTTTTTTTGCAGTTTGCGATGTGCAAAAGGCTACCTACATCTGGCCCTTAGTCATTTAAATGTTGTGTGTTAGGAAAAACCTGACCCTCTATATGTTTTATTTTACATTCTAAGCAGCAGGTCACACAGTTCACCTTACAAAGTCCAGAAACTCTGCAGTCTGAAGGAAAATTCATTGTAAGAATAACTGACTTTTGACCTCTGTCTTTGAACACAGAGTAAATGGGACATAAAAACAAGATTGAAAGGCATCTTTTATTGCCCCTCCACTTTTCAACTCAACAGAACACCTGCTCAGTGTCAACTCCAAGAAGGGACAAGTAAGAATTAAAAAAATAGCTCCACCTGATCAAATAAGACTCGCCAATGGGAGTGGTCAAGTGGATTTTTCGAGCCCTAGCATATATATATATATATATATATATATATATATATATATATATATATGTATATGTGTTTATAAATATGTATAAATATTTGATGGAAAGATATAGATGTATATATTTAGAGAGGGAGCAATGTTTTAGAGATTTAAAATAATGAATTATTCAAACAACGCTGCTACTATATTACAGAATTATTCTAGCTACAGTTTGATGAGAATGACAAAAAATAACAAATAAGAAGATTACCTGAACCATTTTCAGAGAGAGGAGAGTGGTCACTGCTGGCTGTGAAATTTATAATTAAACATTTACAAAGTAAGTGCAACTTTGTTTCTGTTCATTTTGGTGGCGGAGTTTGGGATATATATATATATATATATATATATATATATATATATATATATATATATATATATATGACAGATAAAAAGAGCAATGTTTTAGAGATTTAAAATAATTAATTCTTTGAACAGAAAAAGACTGTGTTACTGTGTTACAGAATTGTCCTAAATACAGTTTATTGGGAATGCCAATAAATAGCAAATGCATGTAAATAAGATTACCTCAACCAGTTTCAGAGAGAGGCTATTCCTCAGAGCAGTCCAGGTAAAGCGTAGAAGAGAATGCAAATAATAGATTTTATAATTATTTAAATGTATATCATTGAAGGTTGTTGCTTTTACTGTGGTTTATTATATATAACTTCACCAGTTGTGCACACCAAGAAGACTAACCAGGCTCCAGAAACATAATGGCTCACTAGGTGCACATCAAAATATCTGTGGTAGTCTCTCTTTATCCACTTCCCCTTTCCCACTACTGGTGTGTTGTGGCGAATTCAATAGATTCATCTAATGCCGTATTGGAATGGAATTGGGAGATACTTCTGTTCCTGTGGAAATCACAAACTGGTGTCCTGACAGATTGACGTGCCATATATCAAACTATTGATTTCCTCCCGGACAGAATGGCTGAGGGTATTGATTTAAAGGCCCTATTACAAAACATGCAAAAACAATTAAATAGTGCAGTGGAAGAAATAAAGCATTGAAGGAAGAGATAAGGAGTTATAGACAAGAATCACAGCAGATAAGACAGAACATGGATCAGTTGGTGGTAGGTACCACTTCTTTACCTACGGAGGGGAGATCTCCAGGGAGCTCATCACAGTCACCACAATTGGCAACACAAATCATACATACTATTTCCCCAATAATTCCTCTGGCCCCTCCAGAAAGGTTGAGTAGTGACCCCCATAAGGCACAAATATTTTTAACTTAATGCCCTTAACACTTTCTCAGTAGACCTGTGATTTTTATGGAAAATCAAGCAAAAATGGCGTTCATATTGTCTTATCTGAGTGGAGATGAGGCAGCTTGATCCATGCCTTTGGTTACCAATAATGATCCCATCTTCTATGATTTTTATGAGTTTAAGCATGAGCTCCTTTGGATCTTCGATCAACATTCTATAGCACAAGCTACAGACAATGAACTACTTGAATAAATCAAGGAGATCGAGATTTGTTTGCATGCGTTGCACAGTTCAACAAGCTTATAGTGGGAACCAATTGGCCTGAGTCAAAAAGAGAAGCTATCTTCTACAGATTATTAAAATATGAATTAAAGGATGCCTTAGCTCAAGTTCACAAATAACCTACAAATAGATCATAACCTGAGTGAAAGAGTGAAAATAGAAGAGATCATTGCTCAAGTGAAAGAAAGAGTGAAAAGAGAAGAGATTGCTGGCCTCTTCCTCCTAGTTATGATAGAGTGAAAACTAAAAGTTATAAACCTCCAGATACAGTCTCTGCAGAAGAGCCCATGCAAATAGGTTCCATTTGGAGGCCTTTGTCCAAAGAAGAAAAGGAAAAGAATAGAGCTAGTAAATTGTGTATATATTTGGAAAAGTCAGAGCACTTTGTCAGAGATTGCCCAATGAAACCAAAGTCCAGTCAGTCGGGAAAAGACCAGCTTCATCAGTAGTAGAAGTTGCCCTAATGGAAGCTCGATCTAAGACAATTCCAATTCTACAACAAGTTTGAAAAAACTCCAGTGTGCTGCTCCCCATCTAAACGAAGCTCTCTGAGAAATTTAGAAATGTTGAAATTAAATAAATTTCAGTCATGATAGATTCAGGAGTCACAGGTAACGTTTGTGACATCAAGTACCCTCACTGAATGGAAATCCAGTTTGTTAAGAAGGAGAATCGTGAGTCAGTTTATGTGGTTGATGGCATGAATCACTCCTCTGACCTATCACATATGAAACTGAACCAATGCAATTAATTTGGTCAGATGGTCTTAAGACAGTAATCACATTTAATGTAACTGATGCTCCACAGACTCAATTAATCCTTAGATTGCCCTGTCTCGCTGAGCACAACCCTAGGATTGATTTGGGTCAAAGAACTGTTGTCATGCGCTCACAATACTACAAAGAAAATTGTAGCGTTATTTCCCTGCAGAAGAATATATGCACTAACTGAGTCTGAAAATCAATATTTAAAACAATATCTGGATGAATACCTTGCCAATATTTTCATATGTCCCTCACAATCACCAGTTTCATCTCCATTGTTTTTTAAGTCTAAATGATGGAAACCTTCAAACTTGCATCGATTACTGAGCCTTGAATAAAGTGACAGTCAAAAATCGGTAACCCTTACCATTAATGTCGGTATTGTTAGACCAAGTTAAAGCAGCCAAAATATGTACCAAGTTATATCTGAGCGGAGCATATCATTTTATCCACATGGTAAAAGATGAGTGGAAGACAACTTTGTGAACGCAATATGGCCTCTTCAAATATCAAATGATGCCATATGAACTCTGCAGTGCTGCAGCAGCCTTTCAACATTTTGTCAAAGATGTATTGCAGGAATACATAGAGTGAACTGCAGTAGTCTGTAATTACGATATATTAAGTGTTTCAATCAATCTAGAGGAACATGTCAAACAAGTGAGGGCCATCGATGAAAGGTTACAAGAGAGTCATTTTAATGGGAAGCTATAAAAATGTGCACTTCATGTGAAGCAAGTGGAGTTTCTCGGATTTATTTTACCTTCAAAGGGAGTTGGCATGGATCCAGGAAAGGTGAAAGGCTGGCCAGCTCTGAAGAACAGAAAAGCAGGTGTTTTATCCAGGATTGATACTGAAGTCTACAATGATGTTCCAGTCAAAAAAACAATAATTCCTAGTGAAAAATTTATTTTAGTCACTCAATATTCAGATTTTAAAACTCTCTAAAGAAGAAATGTTGAATTGGGCAGGAGACGTTTCAGGTGGAGCAGTTAAAGATGATCTCCCGTATTAAAAAAGAGACTTATACTTACCCTCTCTGGAACTTAAAGAAGAAAAACTTCAGGCTTGTCATAATGATCAATTAGCAGGGCATAAAGGAATAAGGAAGACCACTGAACTTTCGAAAAGATACTTTTGGTGGCCAGAAATGGAAACCTAGATAAGGCAATATGTGTCCACTTGTGAAAAATGTGTGAAAGGAAAAACCCATAAACAGGCCTCAAAAGGTCAATTACTGCCTTTGCCCATTGCCCCGCTCTTGTCACACTTTCACCATGGATCTTATAGTTGATATCTCACTTAGTCAAGGTTACAATGCTGTACTGTTATTTGTGGACACCTTTACCAAAATGGCTCATTTTGTACCATTAAAAAACATACCCCAAGCTTCCCAAGTGGCCCATTCTTTACTCAACATATAGTAGGAGTACACAGGTTCCCAAAGTTGGCATGTCTGATCAGGGTTCCCGGTTTGTTTCTCATTTTTGGAGGGCTTTCACTAAGAAATTAGGAATAGTTTCAAGGTTTTCCAGTAGCTATCATCCAGAAACCGACAAAAAAACTGAAAAGGTGAACCAGACTTAGAAGAATATTTGAGTCTCTACCATTTTGATCAAGACAAGGAGTGTCCAAAATTGATATGGACAGCAGAATGTCCATACAATAATGTAATTTGTTCTTCCACAGGGTTCACTCCTTTCTACCTCAATCTTGGTAAAAACCCAAATGTGTTTTTGTGTACAGATGATAATTCAGTCCCAGCTGCGGAAGAAGTGGTTAATAATTTGCAAGGCATCTATAAGGTCACTAAAAGAAATGTGTTAAAGGTCAAGATTCAGGCAGACAAAGAAGACAAGGTCCAACCTACCAAAGAGGTGGTAAGGAGTGGGCACTGTTAGCACTTAAAATGAAACAGAAAGTTTCAGCCTAGATATGGGGGTCCTTTCAAGGTTGATAAAATGATAATTCCAGTTGGAGTCAAAATCTTTCCCCCAGCACATTTAAAAATCCACCCGGTTTTCAATGTCTCATTTTTGAGAGAGAGTTCCCCCAATTTAATTTACTCCATCAGCTCCTGTATAAAAAGACTCAGTTGAAGAATATGAAGCGAGTAAAACTTTAGATTCAAAGTTTGCAAGAGAAAAATTGTTATGTTTAGTTGATTGAAATGAATATGGTCCACAGGAAAGGTCCTGAGAGCCATATACTAATGTGCATGTTCCAAGACTAACACAAGAATTTCACAGAGCTCCCACTCATAAACCAAAATTTAGAAGCTACTCTTTGGAGGAGGACAGGAATGTAATGACTTCTTACAAGCAGAACACCATAAAACCAGTTAGAATGTGGAAAAGTCAAAAGACCAGTAAATATCCTCTTTGGATAAAATGTTATCTTTATTAGAAATTGCAGTTAAAGTTTCTACTGCACAAATTACAAAGGCAAGCAAAAGGAAAAACTAACCGCATCTCTCGCTTCGCGTCTGTCAGAAACATTCCATGTAGTGTTTCATGTCAGGTTTTTGGAACCTTTCCTTGTTGCGCATGCCACACTGCCTGAAGTCTCATCTTGGCACATTCTATATGTATGACGAGTGAAGCAATCTAGAGATCAGTGTTTTCACTTGACGCATAAACCTGCAGTCAGAGGCAGTTAAGAAACCCTGGGGCATATTTATACTCTGTTTGCGCCGGAATTGCGTCGTTTTTTTTTACGCAATTCCGACGCAAAACTAACTCCATATTTATACTTTGGCGTTAGATGCGTCTAGCGCCAAAGTCCATGGAGTTTGCGTAATTTTTTAGCGTGGACACCTACTTTGCGTTAATGATATGCAAGGTAGGCGTTCCCGTCTAAAAAAATGACTCCGAGGCATGTGCGCCGTATTTACACTCCCGGGCAAAATTCACGCCCGGGAGTGGGCGGGTCAAAAAAAATGACATCCAGCCGCTTTTGCGCCGTTTTTTAGCGCCTGGACAAGGCAGGCGTTAAGGGACCTGTGGGCTCGGAAGGAGCCCAGAGGTGCCCTCCCATGCCCCCAGGGACCCCCCCTGTCACCCTTGCCTACCCCAGGAGGACACCCAAGGATGGAGGGACCCAACCCAGGGACATTAAGGTAAGTTCAGGTAAGTTTTTATTTTTTTATTTTTTTGTGGTATAGGGGGCCTGATTTGTGCCCCCCTACATGCCACTATGTCCAATGACCATGCCCAGGGGACAGAAGTCCCCTGGGCATGGCCATTGGGCAAGGGGGCATGACTCCTGTCTTTGCTAAGACAGGAGTAATTTCAATGGGGGTTGGGAGTCGGAAAAAATGGCGCAAATCGGGTTGAGGCAAAAAATTTGCCTCAGCCTGACTTGCCCCATTTTTTGGCACCCAAGCTCCATATTCCCCTACGCCGGCGCTGCCTGGTGTACGTCATTTTTTTTCACGCACACCAGGCAGCGCCGGCGGCTAACGCCGGCTAACGTCATTGAATAAATACGGCGCCCGCATGGCGCTTCAGAATGGCGTTAGCCGGCGCTAATTTTTTTGACGCAAAACTGCGTTAGCGCAGTTTTGCATCAAAAAGTATAAATATGGCCCCCAGTGTTACAGTAAGGTGCATGAATCTTTAAGGCAGAAGCAGCTATTCGGGTGGCAAGGAAAAGTCTGGGTAATGCGTTGGTCATTTGGAAGTCAATTCAGTGTATCAACGCAAAGAAACGGTCATTCAGTGCGTGCTCATGAGGTTGTCTGGAAATACTTTGAAAAAAATACAGTCAAATGTGCTCCAGGGTGCACGCAAAATACATATTGAACGCAATAGAAACGCGTAGGTAGCATCAAGTTCATGCACTATTATTTCTAAATTTATTTATTAACTAAGCCAAGATAATATACTGATGTTTTCGTTTGAAAATACTAAACAGCTTTCAATTAAATTGGAGCATAGCAGATAAAACATAACCATTTTTAAGCCAATGATTTAACTTATTTCCCCCGATACTGAATTTTCCAATAAATACTGCAAAATAGACTTCTGCTTTTAAATTGCATTAACCACCTCCAAATGTGCCTGAGGGATAGTGGAACAGTCTGAGACACCACTGCACTGTGCTAACCAGGGGAAGTTGTAAATTTGGTATTCTGTTTCATTATTATTTATTTGTATGGCATACGCTAAAATAACTTGGTCTAGGGGCCTTGCCTTCCTTTATTACAAACATTTTAACAAGCCATGGCATCAAAAAGAGAGTAAACTCCAAACTCTATTCCTTCGAAAAAAATTCTATGAATGACTCCAAGAGTTTTTACATTCTTCTCAATCCGTCTTCCGGTCAGGATTCAGTACAGAGACAGCATTTTTAAAAGTGACAGAGTTTATTAAAACCCGACTCGATCTGGACACAAAACCATGGTGATTCGGTAAGACTTATCGGCTGCTTTTGCCACAGTGTTGCGTGATATTCTTCTGCAATGGTTTGAGAATGCAGGAATTGTTGGCACCATGTGGAAATCGATCACTTCCTTTCTTTTCAACTGAAAGGTTACATTGGGTTACAGAGAGGTCATTTGCGGAGTACCACAGGGGTCTACCCTGAGCCACAGCCTCTTCAATAAGTATATGGCTTCCCTTGCTGCCATTGTTCAAGCATGGGGTTTTCATGTGGTGCTCTGTGCTGATGACACCCAGCTGATGTTTGCTTTCAAACACATGGATGCCTTGGTATCAGCGAATTTTCAGGGTTGTCTATCAGCAGTTGCAGAGTGGATGCACAAAAGCTGTTTTTGCTTAAACTCAGAAAAAACGGAGATTCAGAAATTTGATGCACCCCTTATATAAAGCTGACTCATTTGTGACCTACCAAACTAGGCCCTTCCCAGCAGCATCTACCACTGCCAAGAACTTGGGGGTTAAGCTTGACAATGGTTCAACCTTTATGCCATATACCAATGCCACCATAGGAGTTTGAGCTCTCCCTGCTGAAATCTTTAAGAAAGACACTCAAATTCCTGTTGGAGCACAACAGAAAAATCATTATTCATGCATTGATTACATCAAGACTCGATTATGCCTATGTGCTGCTATTAGGATCTCCCCAAGCACTGAATGACTGCAATGGGTCCAGAACGCAACAACCAGACTGGTTCTGATCAATTCAAAATGGCATGAAAAGCCTTCATTGGCAAGAACATCAACCAAAGAATAGGGTTTAAAGCTTGACGATAACGTTCGGGGCCACCCAAATGAAAGGCCAAACGTATATCTTCTATAAAATCAAGATATCATCCTTGCAGAGCACTGCCCTCAGCTAATCACAACTTGCTATGCACTCTTAGGATCAATAAAGCTAAAGTAGGTGGTTGCTCCTTTTCTTATCTGCCCCAAAACTCTGAGACCTTCTCCCTGATCATATCAGAAGCTCAGCTTCATTACATTCTTTCAAAAACCTTCTGAAGGTTTACCTCTTTAGAGAGATCTAACTCCGGCCTGCCCCTATAGTCCCTTAGTCCCTCCTTGCCATGTCTCACTATGACCTACCACTGGGATGCTTCTCTCAGGGTAGCTCAATAAACATATTTTGTTCATTGGTCCAATGAAGGAGAGAAAAGAAAGATTGTGGCGATGGGCAGACAGAGACACAGTGATGGTGACATGCACAGCAATAAAGAGGCTGACAAAGCAGAGTGAGCCAGAGGGACGTGTTTGGCAAATGAGACATAGGTCTCAGGTTTTAAAGGGATGGTGTTAGGCAGAACAAGACAGTGATGATAAGAAGGCAACGGGGTGAGGCATAATGAGAGAATTAAGCAGTCAGACAAACAATAGGAGTTAGAAGAACTTGAAAAATTATTTGAAGAAAGGCTTGTAGAAAATGATACCAAAGTGAAAGAAGAGGGTGTGCAGAAGGGCAGAGGTTGGGGAGGACAAGTCAGAGAAAGGGTAGTTTTTAAAGGCAGAAAATAGTCAGTTGAGCTGAAAATACCACACATGTGGTATTTCAAATTACAATATATTTCACTAAATATATATTTGAAAGGTCAGAGAGCAAAACATGACTTTTTGTTGTTTTTTTTTGTTTAGAAAAGAGATTCCACAATGTCAGTTTTTAACCACAATTAGACTTTGAAGATGCAGAGATGTCGGCAAAAGGGTATGCTCTTGTAGCACACCTGGCTTTGTTGTATAGCTATATTATCCATATTTTAAACACGTTATTTTAGCAAACTAGGCCTTCCATTGTGCACCTCAGCCCAGTTACATTTTATTCAGCATCACTTTGTTTTTCTAGCATTAGCCACATTTGCGGTGTTGTTTTATTTTCTCTATCTAATCAATCAATCAATCAATCATAACATTTATAAAGCGCACTATGTACCCGTCAGGGTTTCGAGGCGCTGGGGGGGGGGGAAAGGAGAGGTGCTGCTAGCATTCGTAGAGCCAAGTCTTGAGGAGTCTCCTGAAGGTGAGGAGGTCCTGGGTCTGACGTAGCGAGGTGGGGAGAGAGTTCCAGGTCTTGGCGGCGAGGAAGAAGAAGGATCTGCCGCCAGAGGTCTTGCGCTGGATTCGGGGGACGATGGCGAGGGCGAGGTGGGCAGAGCGGAGTTGACGTGTGGGGACGTAGAAGCTGAGTCTGTTGTTGAGGTAGGTGGGCCCGGTGTCGTGTAGAGCCCTGTGAGCGTGGGTGAGGAGTTTGAAGGTGATCCTTTTTTCCACGGGGAGCCAGTGGAGGTCCTTCAGGTGCGGGGAGATGTGGCATCGGCGGGGTATGTCGAGGATCAGGCGGGCGGATGCGTTCTGGATGCGCTGGAGTCGTTTGATGTCTTTTGTTGGGATGCCTGTGTAGAGTGCGTTGCCGTAGTCAAGTCTGCTAATGACGAGGGCTTGGGTTACCGTCTTTCTGGTTCCTGTTAGAATCCACTTGAAGATTCTACAGAGCATTCGGAGGGTGATGAAACAGGAAGAGGAGACGGCGTTGACCTGTTTGGACATGGTGAGAGCGGAGTCGAGGATGAATCCGAGGTTTCTTGCGTGGTTGGCTGGGGTGGGTGGTGGTCGGAGGGCAGTGGGCCACCAGGAGTCGTTCCAGGCCGAGGGGGTGCGTCCGAGGATGAGGACTTCCGTCTTGTCGGAGTTGAGCTTCAATCGGCTGTTGTTCATCCACTCGGCGATGGCTTTTAGTCCCTCGTGGAAGTTGGTTTTGGCGGTGAGAGGGTCTTTGGTCAGGGAGAGGACGAGCTGGGTGTCATCGGCGTAGGAGATGATGCTGAGGTTGTGTTGACGGGCCACTTTTGCGAGGGGGGCCATGTAGACGTTGAACAACGTTGGGCTGAGAGAGGAGCCTTGGGGGACGCCGCAGATGAGGTTGGTGGCTTTGGAGCGGAAAGGGGAGAGCCGGACTCTCTGGGTTCTGTCGGAGAGGAAGGATGAGATCCAGTTGAGGGCTTTGTCTTGGATGCCGGCTTCGTGGAGGCGGGTCAGTAGGGTGCGGTGAATCCAGATTGGGAGGGGTCTAGAATGGAGTTGTCTTCTAGGTAGTGGGCGAGCTGGGTGTTGACGATCTTCTCGATGACTTTCGCTGGGAAAGGGAGGAGAGAGATCGGTCGGAAGTTTTTGAGATCGTTGGGGTCAGCCTTGGGTTTCTTGAGGAGGGGTTGGATTTCTGCGTGCTTCCAGCTGTTCGGAAAGGTGGCTGTGTTGAAGGAGAGGTTGATGATCTTGCGGAGTTTGGGGGCGATGGTGGTGTTGGCTTTGTTGAAAACGTGATGTGGGCATGGGTCCGTGGGAGAGCCTGAGTGGATGGAATTCATGGTTGTTAGGGTTTCGGCGTCGTCCACTTGGGTCCAGGTGGTGAGGCGGCGGTTGTGGGCGGAGTCGTCAGGGGTGGGGTCTAGCGGAGGTGGGGTGTTGAAGCTGTCGTGGATGGCTGCGATTTTCTGGTGGAAGAAGGTGGAGAGGTCGTCGCAGAGTTTCTGGGAGGGTGGGACGTCGTTGATGTTGGCGTTCGGGTTGGAGAGTTCCTTCACGATGCTGAAGAGTTCTTTGCAATCGTGGGCTTTGTTGTTGAGGCGTTCAGTGAAGTGAGCGCGCTTGGCGAGTCGGATCCGTTGGTGGTGATCACGGTTGGCGTCTTTGAGGGTGGCGAGGTTGTCGGGTGTGCGCTCGAGGATCCATTTCTTCTTGAGCTTCTGGCAGGTGCGTTTGGAGGTGGTCAGTTCTTCCGTGAACCAGGCTGGTTTTTTCTTTCCTTGGTTGATGGTGGGTTTCATGAGTGGAGCTAAGGTGTTGGCGCAGTCGAGGATCCATTGATTGAGGTTGGTGGCGGCGGCGCTCGGGTCAGAGGAGTTGAGTGGAGGGTTTTTGGCGAGGGAGCTGGTTAGTTGGTCTTCGGTGACTTTTCTCCAGCGGCGGTGAGGCGGTAGAGGGATGCGGTGGTGTTCGGTGTTTCTCTTGAAGGAAAAGTGGACGAAGTGATGGTCGGTCCAGTGGAGTTCGGAGGTGTGGCTGAAGGAGATGTGGTTGCTTGAGGTGAAGAGGGGGTCAAGCGTGTGACCAGCGATGTGGGTGGGAGTGTTGACCAGTTGGCGGAGTCCGAAGTTGAGGAGGTTGGTGGTCAGCGAAACGGTGTTGGCGTCGTTGTTGTTTTCCAGGTGGAAGTTTAGGTCTCCCAGGAGGATGTAGTCTGGAGATGCGAGGGCATGGGTGCTTACGAGGTCGGAGGTGGTGTCGCTGAAGGAGGCTCTTGGTCCTGGAGGGCGGTATATGAGGGTTCCTCTGAGGGTCGTGTTGGGGTCCGTGTGGATCTGGAAGTGGAGGTGTTCGGCTGTCGTGAGCGCGTCGTCCGTGTGGCTGTTCTTTCACCTAGGAAAGCATATTGTTCTTAGTACTGCATTCACTTTACTTTGTGCTTTCCTCAAGGCTACAGTCAGATAGGATTGCTGGCAAATGCGGTACGCTGTGTCGCCAACTTTCACAGAAATATGCACATACTTAGTTTGGGACATTTTTTCTAGAACATTCATTGTTTTATTATAAAAACACTTCTTTGCCCCATACACATTAGAGGGAGATTCCAGCCAGATGACCACAACTGCATGCTGATTGCTGATTGTTTTCGCTACAGCTGCTTGCTTAGGCTACCAAATCCCTGGGCTATATGGGGACAGTGTCTTTTTTAACAACAGGTTTCCCTGCTCAGGTATGGGGGAGTATGTCTTCCCAGGCGGGAAACCTGAAGGGAGGATTAGGGCTTATTATGCTGTGCTCTAACATTGCTTAGGTAGGAAAGATATATATCACTCGTGACAGTATGGTAGGACTGTTTTTGTGCTTCATCATCCTAGTTATTGCAATACATGTCATTTTATCTAAGATGCAGTTACTTCAATAAACCCTTATTGAACTATATTCTGCCTCTGTTTGTCTTTACCTGTCTGAGACTACCGAACCGAGAGAAAGGGATGAGATCTGATCGACCACGATTCATTCCCCTGAGGAGTCTTTCTTGTCATGTGCCTGGTTGCAACAATCATCCCTGCTCAGGGGCAGAGTTGCGGCGCTGCTAGTTAGCTGGAAAAACCAGATTAGGCCATCAGGTGTCACATGGTGTGGGATTGTAATCGGTACCCTACAGTACAGGTGATTTTACTGCCCAAATCCAATAGCCTCATTAGGATAAGAACCTATGCGACATGGCGCCGTCAACATTTACTCAGGCACTAATTTTCAGACCCTCCTAAGTAGCTCTGTCTCACTAAAAGCTAAAGATACCTCGATACAATATACAGAGACGTCTGTGGTATTGAGGATTTCCTCCTCAGCTAAGGTATTACCTACTTAACTCTGTAGGTTGTTCAGGCTTGAACCATAAAAGGATTAATCCCCATGTGGTGTCCTTATGTCTGAACTAATACCTTTAACATAACCATGGCAAACCCACAACGGGTAGTAATCACAGTAAACATGAGACCATCCCTTACTGGACATTTATTGGCAAATGGCCTCACAGGCCAGGGGGGTCCAGTCACATTTGCTGTTGAGACTCATCCAGCCTAGAGAACAGAAACATTTGATTCGTGGATCACTTTTCCAGCAGTTGATGGGAACACAAATACATTCCATCACTACACAAATGCTATAATACCTGCACAATACAGAGCTCATGCATATTTAAAAATACCACTATCTTATCAAGACCATATAATTGACTTGATGGCACCTTACCACCATACAATATTATACGTTAGGTTAGGTCCTTTGAGCAATGAAGGCCCAACCTGGCCGTTGTTGGCCACATATACACCGCACCTTGGCGGTAGCTGAGGTTTGCCACTTATATACAGAGCTCACAGCAATATACAGACTGTTAGTACAGTTTTTAATGCAAGCATTAAATAAAAACCCAGCACGTGCTGCTCCAGTGCAACCACATGCGGTTACATCTGGCATTAACCCTGCAACTGTATATTTGATCTTGGGTAAACTACCCGCCAAGTGGAATGAAATTCCAGTTTGGCTAGCTCACAAAATAAATGCGCTGGAAGCAGACTTTCCCCATACAGGTCCTCAGGATAAACATAGAATTCTCACTATGTGCTTGCCATTTGGGATGGTTCCTATGGAAGATAACTGCAAAACTTGGGGCATGATATTTGCCACTTTCTATACTACCACACACCTTACACCAACACTTGCCAATCTTCTGGAAGTGTTTAAAAAAATTCAAGATGAATACGGGGCTGCCTGGACTTGGGGATGCAATTAATGGGCAATTTTGCCACTGTGTCTTCAATTATATTAAGTAACCTTAAACAGGAAGCAGTTTCCCTAGCAGTGCACATGCAGCTCGGGACGTTCCTGCACAGGATCAAGAACGTGAGCTGCCAAAGATTATCGCTGAGACCTACTCTAGTATTGGTCAACATAGTCTGGGTGCCAGACCCATTTAACTCCAATTACAGGGTAGATCCAATAAAGACTCTGCCAAGCAAATGCCTGAGGGTTCTAAAAGGCACTGGGATAGAAAAACAACAAACACCTAAAAAAAAGGGGAGAATCTCCACATTTGGAGACCCTTCAAAATAGATACAATCTTAGAAACAGAGCTAACTTAAAAACGCGTTCCAGATATCAATATATTGATACAGGCCAATCTCGTTCCTTTCTGGACTCACTGGAAAAACATAGTGAGAGAGGTGGGCAGTCAGAGCAGCACACAGAATATGTGAAACCGAGAAAGAACTCACAACGTTCATCTGAAGTTTCTATTAAGAAAGAAAAGGAACTTCCCCAACAAAAACCCCCCTTTAAAAAGAAAAAAGTGGCAGCAGTTGCAATACGACATGCCATTAAGGAAGAGGGCTTTACTGAAGAACAGGAAGTGGGCACTAGAACTGCTAGACAGTGCAGCATGGGTCACAATAGTTCACAGGATCTTCTTACAAGTTGAGACTGCGAACACGCGTGTCTCCACGCCCGACAGGGTGTATAAAGTAACTGTACAGTTAGAGGGAGACATTGAACGCACAATAGACGCTGTCTTTTGGGACCACGTCATCACTATTTATATATTACTGGCTGAAAAGGATTGGCCATCAGACTTTGTCTGTGATCTGCCATATAGAGAAGAGATTATTGAAAAATCTTTCTTGCCCCTTGCTCCCAGAAAGCTCCTAGAAATACACACCATTGATTGGGCAGTGGCGCAGGCACCTAAGTTATACCGCAACCACATAGGGTGGGATAAAGATTCCCCCTATCATGTAATACTAATTGAATCCCAACCTCAACCTCAACCCCAATATCCAATAAAGCATGAAGCAAAAGCACCGGTGAGGGAAATCCTCACACAGTTAGCATACCAGGGCGTAATTGAACCCTGTGTCCCACCAATAAACAATCCATTGACGTCGTGGCTAAGCTCGACCATTCGAGAATAGTTTTAGGCTACAGACATTGAAACAGCCACACTTACACATTTGCTAAACAAGCGGAAGTTACCACCAAAGTTGTAATGAGGGCCTTAGTCTCCATCAACAATATCAATATATGGTCGATCTTGCACAGCAGAAATAGGGACTCCTATGTAGTAATCCCTCTCACTACAGACCAGGATGTTCCTCTACAGGTTTTAAGCAGCAACGCTGACATCTGTCTGAGCTTGGGGAGGGTTGAACATGATCTTTCATTGGTTCAACTAATCTCGACTGCTGCAAGTTACACCAACAATATTGATCAATTCTATTCTAATTCTATACCAACGGATAGCATAGTCTGATAATAACCACTGAGATAGACTTCTGCAAGTTATCCTCTTTCAAACACGGCTCCAGTTTTTGCACAAACTGCTTCTGGATATTTTGCCGACATCAATGGCACTTTTACTGCCTCAACTGCCTCAACTGCAACGGAACTGTCAAGAGCATGTAAGCTGATAACTTGGCTTAAAATTAACTATTTCATTCTTAGATGGAACTGTCTATGGTTTTTATTAACTGTACTTGCCTTCCTCCTTTTGATTGGTTTTGTCATCATTTTCTTTTTAGTAATACATGATCATTACCTTCCTGAATGTTCTACAGTTGAACTGGTGGATGAGGTATTAAAACCACATTTTTCCTCTCATAAAGTCCACAGGCACTTGTCCATAGTGAACATTTCGGCTATTCCAATTTCTGATGAGATTGTTTGGGATAAAGTATTATTTGATAGATATGACCTGACAGAGGTCACCCAAATTCCATATGTATTCAAACTTTCTATGAACAATGTTATAACACCCGGGGGCATTTCTGATGACTGGGATGTGAAAACACTTGATTTTATGATGTCTGATCTGCAGTATTTCACTGTGTTTGAAAATGAGGATGTTTATCAAATGAAAGAAATTTTGGAGATATGTTCTGTTCTAATTATTACGAACATCATTTTATTCACAGAGCAAGTACCCCAAAGGCAATTTTTAATTATACACAGTGGGAACACTGTCTGACTCCACCAGTAGGGAGTTCCAAAACTTACACTGAAAAGTTTGAATATTTCTCTGGGCACAAAGTTAAAAATGCTGAGTCATATTATTTTAAATTGGCAGTAATGGAAAGTCAATATGCTTTATTGACCGATACAAAATGTATTTATTCTGATTCCTTTGTTTCCCGGTTAGATATAGAAGGCTATGAATATTGGTTAAAGTCAATAGACTTGAAAAGAGTGTGGGGAACTAAAAATTGGCAATGAAGGGGAAAGGAAGCTTTATTTAGGGCATGCCTGATATCTGTTAAAATTATATTTTTAAATGAAACTGTACAATAAACAAGTTGTTTGGGCTAGGCAAAAATGAAGGAATTGAATGCGCCCAGTATTCCTGCAACTGCAAAATTTTAGAAATGGCAAAAGTATATCAATGCATCTGAAGATCAGCTCGATGAATCGGTCCAGAATGGAACATTTAACACTTCACTTTCACATCATGGTGGGAGGTTATTGTGGCCAGTGGACATCAATGGGTGCCATACACGTTTTGTTAACTCTACATGGCTTTTAGAACAAGTAGGCCAGGCCCTCGCTATGTGTCATCATAACACTTGGGTATAGTGAAAACATATATGCCCTCATTATGACCCTGGTGGTCCATGGACTGCCAGGGCTGCAGTGGCGGTCTCACCGCCGTGGGACTGACAGCGCAGACCGCCATATTACGACCGCAGTGGTTTGCCCACTGCCAAACTGCTGCGTCCCCACATGTCCTGCCGCTTTACCGCAGCCCACTGGGCTGGTGGTTTCTACCTGCAGCCTGGCGGGAGTCATATAGCCGCCAAAGTTATTCCGACTAGGGACACAGCCAGCATTTTCCTGGCGATGTCACCGCCACCAAAGGGGTGGCAGAAAGGTATAGAGATGACAGGAACTTGCGTTCCTGTCACTGGGATACCCCCCAAACACCTCCGCACGCAGACACACACACACACACACACACACAATTACACACAGACACACCCCCCCTCAGACAGGCACTCACAACATTCACCTCCATAGACAGGAATACATACCCATAAACATCACACATGTACGCATATACTCTCGATTCGCCGACCCCCTCTCTTCATCTACATACATATATACCCAACCCACACCCCTCTCACTCACTCCCACCTCCAATCGTACCTCACTGCATTCACACACACCATATACACATACAAACATACACACACCTGCATGCACGCACTCACTCACACCCCCTTACTCATTCACCCATGCACACACCCCCACCCCGTCCACATGCATACACACATGCATCACCACATGTACACACAGACACACATGAATGCACACACTATTGCTCCCCCAACATCTCTCCCCACGTTCATGACATGCATACACACACTCACACACACACCCATTCACACACCCCTAACCCCTGCTCCACTTGCGGACAACACTTACCTTGTCCAATGAGGTGCTCATTCATGAGGGGACGGGATCGGGCGCTTCCACTGCCAGCACCACCACACCAGAAAAAGACCGCCACACAGAATTACTGGTCATAATTCTGTGGGCAGTCTTTTTCTGACATGGCAGTGCGGGCAGTGGAATGGCTTGAGCACCGCCAACTGCCGCAGTGAATGCCGCCAGATATCCAACCACTGGTGGTGCGGATATCTGTTGGCAGTCATAATACGGTGGTTGGAAGGTCTCAAGCACTGGCGGTCTTCCGGCAGCTGCGGCAGTCTTCGGAAAATACCACTGCAGTCATCATGAGGGCCATGGTGTAGGGAAATTATCCCAGCAATGGTTGACATTTTTTTCACTACATCCTGTTAAAGAACACCTCAATCTCCTGTCTAACGATACAGATTTGTAGGATTTCCTGTTAGTCCTCGGTAGACAACACAGAAAACGCTTCTTATATGCAGTATATAATGAAATTTTGAAAATTTCCCAGCAAGAAGCGGCTGCCTGGATCAGGAAAATTTATAGAAACATTAGCTGTTGTAGATAATGGTGTTAACACCTTGTCTGACCGGATATACACTTTAAACAACATTGTATCATCTGCAATAGACATACGACAGAGTGACATCTCATCTTTACACCATGGACAGAGTCAGCTAAGGTCCATTATGCAGTTAGGTTGAACACTACAAACACTGAAAGTAGGTCATGTTCCCTGACAAGACGTTAGTGCAAGGGAAATGTCTTTAAAATGTAATTTAATATGACAACAACAAATAATGGCTATGAAGGAAGTGACTTATGTCATGCTAAACATAGAAGAAGTAGAAGAGTTGCCTTTTACTGTGGCTGAAATACCTTCTGCTGAATGGTTGATACACAGGGTTATTAATCTGCCTATTTCAACACTTCAATTTACATCTTGCTTGAAACACATTCCAGTAGGCAGATATGAAAGGCTGGGAGATAGTTACATACACGAGGTGTGGGGCTTCCCTTTTCGTAGAAATGTTTCAACGGCATGAAAGACGTCTTTCTTAGTGGTAGTGAATGCAAGACTTCTGTGAGCCATTCGAAGGTTTGTAAACAGCTGTCTTTGCATGACACATGTAATGCCTTGGCATTGAACTTGCCTTTTCTGAAAGGAGTTCCAGTACCCTTGATTAGACCTGCATTTCAGGTGCTCTCAAATGGTAGTCATCTGCTCCTTAACAGTGAGATCTGTTGTGAAATGCGAGCCGGAATAGCTTATGTCATTTCAGTTTCCCAAATTGTCACCTGTTGTGGGAATAGCCTCTTTCCCCCTACACAAAAAAGGGAAGTAGCAGAGATTTGGCCTCATATTTCTACTTCAGATGTGAATTTTGACAAGTTGAGCAGACTCATGGCTTTATTGTTTCAAAAACATGTGGCGCATACATCTGTGTGCGAGACCTATGCTCTTCAGTTTTTGAGGTCATCAGCAGAGATTTAGCCCCTTTTAAGTACAAACTTTCCAAGACACTTTGGTGAACTCTTGGGACGACTATTCAAGGCCTCCAGCACTACTGGAATCGTGCATTTCTTTAAGGCTGTTGGTTCTGGTTTCGTTGACACCTTCTCCTCCATGTTTGGCTTAATACCTTCAGCCATACACTCATTATTTTCGAGTATTTTCAGGGGATTTCCGATTACTTTGGCTATTATAGGTGGCATCTTGCAGTTTTCTTACTTTTTCTGCACAATGGCTGTATGTTCACAACAAGGAGGACTGAAAGTGTTTCCGCCAGTGCAACTGTGTCATGAATGCATGATGCAGTATTTTGGAGCACCACTCCTGAAAGAACTGGAGTGTGACATGTCTCTGTCATTCAGACTGGGGGTGGATTGTGTGCAGCCAATATTTCTATGCCTTTGGTGCCTTTTAGAATGTGCACTGAAAGTTTGTCTTTCTATGCGGCATTTACTTTCATTGGACGCTGATCTGTTGATGTTCTCATTGAGGGCTCATTACTAGACATCCACGTTGAGGGAAGCTGCCTATGAGTTGCCCTTTGTGGATGATGCAACTCTTAACTCAACATTGGGCACAATTCGGAATTGCTGCTGCCTCAGCTGGAGCACAGGCTTTGGAACACAAGAGCTCTATGGTTTTCATTGGCAACAATTTGGATATTTTACCACCTGCTGAGGTGGAACATTTCCTGGCTTCAGTTCTCCCGGACATAATTGGTCATTTTAAACTTGATACTGACTTTTCAATTTGATTTTATTGGCACCACTACTGAAGTTTTAAATTGTCTTCTTTTTCCTCCATGCTCAGGTGTCATTTAACATTTCACTATTGAGATTCATGTTTATTTGCTTTTATAAATATATTTTATTAGGCTTTTATTTCATTTTAGGCTTTGAACCACCTGTGAACCTGCAAGGGGAGGGTGTTGTAAAGCTATTTTAGCCATATTTTAAACACATTATTTTAGCAAACTAGGACTACCGTTGTGCACTTTATCCCAGTTACATTTTATTCTTCATCGCTTTGTTTTTCATTTGCAATGTTTTTCTATTTTCTCTGGCTAATTGTTCTTTCGCCTAGGAAAGCATCACGTTCTTAGTACAGCATTCATTTCACTTTGTGCTTTCCTCAAGGCTGCAGTCAGATAGGATTGCTGGCAAAAGTGGTAGGCTCTCTCTCCAACATTCACAGAAATATACACATCCTTATGTGTGGACATTTTTCCTAGAACACACATTGTTTTATTATAAAAACACTTCTCTGTCCCATACACGCTATAGGGAGATTCCAGCCAGATGACCATGACTGCATGCTGATTGTCTTTGCTATAGGTGCTTGCTTAGACTACCGAATCTCTGGCCTATATGTGGACATGTCTTTTTCGACAACAGGCTTCCCTGCTCAGGTATGGGGGATGATGTCTTCCCAGGGGGGGAAACCTGAAGGGCGGATTAGAGCTTCTTATGCTGTGCTCTAACGTAGCTTAGGCAGGAAAGATATATATCACTCATAGTGACAGTATGGTGGGACTGTTTTTGTGTTTCACTCTCCTTATCACAATTTTGCTTCTATTGTGTTTTATCATCCTAGTTGTTACAATACATGCTATATCAGCTAAGATGCAGTTACTTCAATAAACCCTTATTGAACTATATTCTGCCTCTGTTTGTCTTTGCCTGTCTGAGACTAATGTAACTGAGAGAAAGGGGTGAGATCTGATCGACCACGATTCCCCTGAGGAGCCCTTCTTGTCATGCACCCATTTGCCACAATCATCCTTGCTCTGGGGCAGAGATAAGGCACTGCTAGTTAGCTGGAAAACCCAGATTAGACTGACTGGTGTCACGTGGTGTGGGATTATACTCAGTACTCTACAATTCAGGAGATTATACCACCCAAATCCAGTAGCCTTATTAGGACAATGAGAACCTACACTACAGCTTCTTCCTCCTGTGCACCAGCCCCAGGCACTTGGGGAGCAGTAAAGACACCTGTGCGAAGTGCATGTACACTATACCTGACTTGCCTCATGGTTAACTTTCAAGTTGTAGAAGCATGCCCGAAATGCAACAGCAAGATTTGTAAAATGGTCTTCATGGAGAGAAGGAGTTGTGGTGGACAGCTCTGTACTATTGAGCAGGGTTGGCTTTTCCATAGGGGCCAAAAGTGTGGTGATCCCTCACAATCAAGTCTCACTTGCTCCTCATTTCTGAATATATTACAGATTTTACATGTAACAATACGATCTCACCGATCATTTGTTCATATGTAAAAGCTGAAATATCACCCTGCACCAAAAGAGGGCTCCCCTGGGCTGTATTACATGTGTCAGGTGTGGGCTGCTACATCACATCCTTTCACAAATGCAATATATATATATATATATATATATATACATATATATATATATAATGCTGCTCTAGCATCAAGCAGTGCAACATGTCACAAAAAGGTGAATTGGGGCCTGTCAGTCAGATGCCTGTATGTCCCAACAGAAGCCATGATGAAAGAAAAAGGATAGCCTTCCGTCCTATCTGAGCTTATGATTAGGCATAGGGATGTGAGCCTCATTCTGGCGCCATGTATGTTCAATCTGAAATTTGGGAATCAACGTACAGAGGAAACTGTGTTCTGAGGACTACCCCAGGTAAGTTTTCACACTGTGTGTATGAGTGAGAGCATGCTTGTGTTGTTTAGGTGTCTGTCTACAAGAGTTCAGCAGTGTGCACGCATGTCACGCGTGTGAGCGTGTTTGAGTGTTTGTATGCGTCCTGACTACTGTTTCATAAAAACTAGTGTTGAGATTTATTCCGGCAAAATTATCTTTAATTTATATAGCCCCATCACTTTTCAAATTGACCAGCCACCACTGCTGTCGAGTACAGTTTGGCTGACTCTCAGCAGCGGAGGATTTTCACACATGCCCCTCAGGCACATTTAAAGCAAACGAATGGTGCAAAAATATGAAAAATTAGTAGTTTGCGGCCCAAACTTTAAATGAAAGCAATGGAAACCATAAGATGATGGAAGACAAAAGCAGCTGCTGTAACTCTGCATGAAAACTGGCTGTGCCAACCTCAATCTACCTCATAAATGCTAGTGTGTCTTCAGTACATGTTTTTTGCTATGTGGGTAATTGTCCTGTAAGTACTCTGCGAGATTTGTGTTGAGGAGACGTTGTTTGTCTGTTGCAAAAGACTTTGTTTAGAGCACTGTAGCACAAAACATTAGCAAAGCGTCCATCATTCCATGGGTGGGTACAACAGCTCTGTTGGTAATTGGATACCTTTTCACCTTTTGGGAGCAGTGTTTCGGAAACTGTGGGTCTCCTATTTTTGGTGAGTTAGGAAAGTCCAAGCAATAAATAAAGATGCCTTTACATTTTGCATTTATCTTGTCAGAATTGATATACCTCAAAGACAGGTCAAGTATCTGCCCATGCTTTTTGACAAATTGTTGTTTATTTTTAACATGGGGACTGATGTTTACAACTCCCTCTAGCTATGCAGTCTAAGTTAAGTATGTGAGAATCTTGCTGGGGTACACAGTGAGTGTGAAAGGAAAGGTTGCAAGATGTCATTTTTTGCAACACAAAGCAAAATGTAAATAACTGTAAATAAACTGTCCACATTCAGCAGTTTCGAAAGAAAAAATAAAGCATGTTTTTAAAATTGTTAAGTGTGATGGAAACAAAGATTTTAATAGGATCAAAACAAATCATGGTTCTTTACTCAGTGATGAACAAATGATAAATATTCACTGATACCCGATTTCCATACATTTGTGTGCAATATAGTTGTATCAGTTAAACTGTGTGTCTGTGAAGTTTCAGTGACCATTTCAATTAAGAATGTGCTGTTTGTAAATGGCAATGTGCTACCACACAATCCTTTAGTTACATTAAAAAAAATCACCTGCATGTCCATTAAAGCTAGGTGGGTCACAAAGGTTTGTTGTTCTAAAAACTGGGTTATGATTTTAATAAGTTTGTCAAGTACTGCTCTAGAGTGTTATAACATTATAGAAAATAACTGGGAACTAAAGGTAATAAAATGCTCCACCAGCCCTAACAATGAAGTATCCTTTTTAGCATCAACACTACCACAATATAAATACAGTCTCTGGTAGAACACATTTGAAAATCTATACAGTGATAAAATTCCACAAAGTGCTCAATAATGTTTTTTCAAATGTGCAAATTACAAAGTACAGCACTCTGATATAAAGTGCAAAAAGCAGAATAGTACAAATGCACATAACGATCAAAGATAAATTCATGTGCAGACATGCATGAGTAGCAATTACAAAATTATTACACTCTATGCTAGCTAGACAATAAAAAAATAATCCGCAAATAAAATGGTGTGCCATTAACTCAAAAATTAGATATTCATGGAAAAAACAAAATAAATCCATTAATAACATACTAAAAGAACAACTAAAAAAAAGTATACGCAAATCTTAAAAGACAACTATACATTCATATCATGCCAAATTCATTATCCTATAATAACAAACAAGAACTACAATTCTCTACAAATGTAATGAAATTCAAAAAGCCAGAGCACAAAATCAGAGAGAATATTAAAACACTCTTAAAAAACGTAAAAATTTTTGCACAAGCCATTTCCGAGGGAGGGGCAAACAAGCAAAGCAAAATAGATTGGTCTAAAAAACTGACTATGTGTGAAATGCTAATTTGGGCACACAAAACTCACATGGTTCAGATTTTGGACCTGTGACTAGCAAAGCTCGCAATACCTCTCGTCCTTAGGAATAGCTTACCATGCTCCAGCGATATCATGTAGCAGTCATAGGTTTGACCTTAATAACAGAATGATTCTATGTACACCATGCAGAAGATGCCATAATAGGTATGGTTGGGGTTGTTTATAAATACTACTACCTATTATTATTTCATTCCTTACAGACTGACTAGAGAGTAAGATATCTTTTTTCTACTCACTGTAAATGATAATTTTTTCATCAAGCTTTACAATACTGATTTGGAAAAAGTAGATGCACAGTCTGAGGGATTTCAAATGTTTACATGGGTTTCATAAAGGTGGAATAAAACATGTTTTTTTTCTTTCAAAGTTCGAAAGATTTCAAATTTCAGAGCAACTCTGATAGAGACCAAATCACCCCAAAATAGAATGTTTCCCCTACCTAAAGGCCGCTGCCAGAGCAAGCGTGTTTGAAATGGGGTCTCTGATTGGCAGTCAGTTTGCACTGTGTCCAAGCAGAGCCCCTCACTCTAGTCAGGGTAAAGGAGATACGCATTTGGATATCCCGTGCTCACCCCATTGGTAGCTTGGCACAAGCTGTCAAGCTTATCGCGAAGGCAATGTGTAAAGTGTTTGTACCAAACACAGAGTAATACAGTGAAAACACTAAAGAATGGGACACCACACTAGGTTAGGAAAATAGCCAATTTTTATCTGACTCAAACAAGATCAAAATCACAAAAATCCAACATACACAACTAAAGCTGTGAAATTTTAAAAATAAAGAGCCTGACTCCAAAGAAAACAATGGATGCATTGTTGTTACACAAAGTACCTGGTATCAGAAATAAAGCTGCATGGGCGAGCGTGCGTCAGAAAAGTCAGTGATGCGTTGATTTTTTCCTCACAAGTGAGGTCATGTTTTGTTTCTTCTCAGGTTGCGTAGGCAATGCGTCATTTTTCTCTCCCTCAAGAGAGCGATGCCTCGATTTCCAGACTGGCATCTCGGATCCGGGCAGGTTCACATCGTTTTTGACGTCCAGTAATGTTGCATGTGAAATCCAGCAACAGGGTGATGGAGAACCATGTTGCATGGGGGTTGCGTCATTCTCAGAAACTGCAAGCGGGTGTTGTGTAATTTTTCCAGCCGCTATGCAGGTGATGCATTGATTTCCCAGCTGCGATGCAGGTGGTGCATCGATTTCTCAGCTGCAATGCAAGTGGTGCATTGTTTTTACAGCCGTTTTGCAGATAGTGTGTTGAAATTGTCTCCGCACAGCTGCATTTCGTGAATTTCTATCTTTGTTCCACCGGCTTCACCTTTCAAGGGCCCAGGGACTATAGTGGATACCATTTGGCAGGGTAGGAGTCTCAGCAGAGAGTCCAGTTCCTAACAGAGGAGGTCTTTGATGGCACTGAGACGTCAAAACAGGAGGCAAGCTCAGTCCAAGCCCTTGAAGACACTTCACAAGCACAAATATACCACAAAGTCCAGTCTTTGTAGTCTTTCAGGCAGAAGCAGCAACTGCAGGTCATCCCAGCAAAACACAGGCACATGCAAAGGGGCAGTACTCCTCCTCCAACTCTTCAGCTCTTCTTCTTGGCAGAGGTTCCTCTTGAGTCCAGAAATAATCTAAAAATCTGGGGGTTTGGGTCCACTACTTATATCCCTTTTTGCCTTTAAAGTAGGTAAACTTCAAAGGAAAGTCACTGTTGTTTACAAGATCCTGCCTTTCCCAGGCCTGGCTCCAGACTCACACCAGAGGCTTGGAGAGTGCATTGTGTGAGGGAAGGCACAGCCCTTTCAAGTGTAAGTGACCACTCCTTCCACTCTAGCCCAGATGGTCCCTCCGGATGTGCAGGCTACACCCAAGCTCCCTTTGTGTCACTGTCTAGTGGAGATTCACAAATAGCCCAACTGTAAGTCTGACCCAGAAAAGGAATACACAAGCAGGCAGAGTCACAGAATGGTTTAAGCAGGAAAATGCCCACCTTCTAAAAGTGGCATTTTTAAACTGACAATTTAATAAACAACTTTACCAAAAGATTTCTATCTGCTCCCAAAGGGAAACTGCACTTACAAGTTATTTAAAGGCAGCCCCAATGTTAACCTATGAGAGAGATAGGCCTTGCAACAGTGAAAAACGAATTTGGCAGTATTTCACTGTTAGGGCATGTAAAAACACACCAGTACATATTCTACCTTTAACATGCACTGCACCCTGCCCATGGGGCTACCTAGGGCCTACATTAAGGGTGCCTTACATGTATAAAAAGGGAAGGTTTGGGCCTGGAAATTGGGTACACTTGCCAGGTTGAATTGGCCGTTTAAAACTGCACACACAGACACTGCAGTGGCAGGTCTGAGCCATGTTTACAGGGATACTCATGTAAGTGCCACTATAAGTGCTGCAGGCCCACTAGTAGCATGTGATTTACAGGCCCCAGGTACCTCTATTGAAGTTTACTAGTGACGTATTAGTAAATCAAATATGCCAATCCTGGAAAAGCCAAAAACACTTACAATTTACACAGGGAGCACTTGCACTTTACCACTGGTCAGCAGTGGTAAAGTGGCCAGAGTAACAACACCTGCAAAAACAGAGTCCAGCACACAGTCATAACATGGGAAGCAGAGGCAAAACAGACAGGGGAGACCATGCCAAGGATGCCAGGTCTAACAATGTGCATAAATGGAATGTAGCCTACATTTCAGCTGGAGGGGAACCATGGAGTTCAAGTCACAAATTTGATGCCAAATGCTCCCCTCTGTTTTCTCAAAGAAAGCCCAACACCAAACATCTATCGCTTCATAGAATGTCCCAGCCAAAAACATTTATACAATCTTTGAACACGCCTGAGACAATGCTTTACTTCTACAATGATTTAAGTGATTAGCTTTTAAATAGTTGCTCAAAAAAGGTAGGAATAAAGTTGCACTATTTCCATCCCAGTATTTCAAAAAGTCCAGTTGAACTTCTTCCTCAGTCTCACCCCTTTAGTTCTAAAAATCATGACTTAGGTGGTCATTCTGACCGCGGCGGTTGGCGGTCGCCGCCCGCCAAGCGGTTCCCGCCGAAAGACCGCTCTGCGGTCAAAAGACCGCGCCGGCCATTCCGGCTTTCCCGCTGGGCCGGCGGGCGACTGCCAGAAGACCGCCGGCCGGCCCAGCGGGACAGCCCCTTCAACAACTCCGCCGGCTCGGAATGGAGCCGGCGGAGTTGAAGGGGTGCGACGGGTGCAGTGGCACCCGTCGCGATTTTCACTGTCTGCTAAGCAGACAGTGAAAATCTTTGTGGGGCCCTGTTAGGGGGCCCCTGCACTGCCCATGCCACTGGCATGGGCAGTGCAGGGGCCCCCAGGGGCCCCACGGCACCCGTTCCCGCCATCCTGGTTCTGGCGGTGGACACCACCAGAAACAGGCTGGCGGGAAGGCGGTCGGAATCCCCATGGCGGTGCTGCAAGCAGCGCCGCCATGGCGGATTCCCTGGGCCAGCGGGAAACCGCCGGCTCCCCTTTTCTGACCGCGGCTTTACCGCAGCGGTCAGAATCGCCAAGGAAGCACCGCCAGCCTGTTGGCGGTGCTTCCGCCACCCTCCGCCATGGCGGTCATGGACCGCCAAGGTCAGAATGACCCCCTTAATTCTTAGTGATATTTATCTTTAAGAAATACTCTTTAGCATATATTTACAATGCACCAAGTAATCTCTGGAGGAGGCCTGTTGGGGTTAAATCCAACAGGATAACACTCTCTGCATAGAGGAGACAACTGACACACATTAGGACAAGTTAAGTTATATCTCCTTTTACCAAACCAACTCTGCAAGGTAAATCATGTGTGTAAAGGAAAAAGAGCAGTGGTGTAAGTTGGCAGCTCTGCTTTAAACCGTTTTGCTTTGCCACTCTCCTGGACAAGCCTGGATTCCCCCAAATCAGAACCTGAGTCCAAGAAGAAGAGTACAATGCAATAATTAACCTCAAAAGGTGAGCCAGAATCCCTAACACAGATAATTTTCTTCACAGAGTTCCCCGGTCTACCCATTCGAAGGCTGTGGAGAAATCAGTAAAAGCAGAATCCAAAGACCTGCACTTACCTTAGGGTACTTTTCTATCAATGTTTCACCAACTGTGATATTGTCCAGAGTACCACAAGTCTTACGGAAACCTGCCTGTTCATCTGTAATAAGGTTGTTACCAAATGCTCATTTCCAAAGAAGAGAAAGTAAACGTTTAGCAAATAATTTGCCTGTTGTGTCAAGAAGGGTATTTTTTTTCTATAGAATACAGATGAGGCCATGGGACCTTTTTTTACATAAAGGTACATTAACACTACCCTTCGAGGAAGATGAAATGTCACCCATCAAATAACAATGCTGGAATAAGGGACATAAAAATGTAGCCCATAGAGACAACTCTTGTTTAATAAGAGCAATTAAACATTTGTCAGGACCCATAGCACCTGAAGTTTAAGCACCTTTGATGAATCCCTCTATCTCCTTACAGGAGTGCAGGCCAAAACACTCCATATCATCTACTTTGATAGTATTGACATTCTGATCACAGTTACTTTGATTACTAACACATAGGGGGTCATTCTGACCCTGGCGGCCGGTGACCGCCAGGGTCACCGACCACGGGAGCACCGCCATCAGGCTGGCGGTGCTCCCTCGAGCATTCTGACCGCGGCGGTTCAGCCACGGTCAGAAACGGAAAGTCGGCGGTCTCCGCCGACTTTCCGCTGCTCGGGTGAATCCTCCATGGCTGCGGAGCGTGCTCCGCAGCCATGGGGATTCTGACACCCCCTACCGCCATCCTGTTCCTGGCGGGTCTCCCGCCAGGAACAGGATGGCGGTAGGGGGTGCCGCGGGGCCCCTGGGGGCCCCTGCAGTGCCCATGCCCATGGCATGGGCACTGCAGGGGCCCCCGTAAGAGGGCCCCACTGTGTATTTCAGTGTCTGCAAAGCAGACACTGAAATACGCGACGGGTGCAACTGCACCCGTCGCACCTTCCCACTACGCCGGCTCCATTCGGAGCCGGCGTCCTCGTGGGAAGGTAGATTTGCCCTGGGCTGGCCGGCGGCCTTTTGGAGGCCGCCCGCCAGCCCAGGGCAAATCTCAAAATACCCTCAGCGGTCTTGTGACCGCGGAGCGGTATTTTGACCGGGGAACATTGGCGGGCAGCCTCCGCCGCCCGCCAATGTTAGAATGACCCCCATAAATCGGAAATGTACTGTACCCAGACATCATCAGATATTGAAATGGCCTGGGCTGTGATTCTAGAATCACTATATTTAGCTATTAAAACGCAGTATTTAAGAGAATTATGTGGCACAGCTGCATCCCTCGACTGATCAATTTCTTGTCTTCCTCCTTCCTGTGTTCCACAACCTTCTATCTTGTTCTCTTCCACTTAAGGCAGTTGATTTCTCTTTGTCTAAAAAGCACAAATAATTTAAATTGTTCCTTACCAAAACTATTTATTTCTTGACTCACCTTTTTCATTGCCCAGGAAACCTTGAGATCACATTTAGTATGATTGACACTTTCTCTACTCTCCAAGATTCAAAAGAGGGCCAACTGCTTTTCAAACCAAAAGATCGGATCACTTGGGACCCATCAGGAGACCTCAGGCAAGCAATTTTTGAATTCTGGCCCAAAAGAATCATGCCATCCTGTGACAAAAATGTACAGCCATTAGTTTTATTGTATTCAACAGTGACCTTCATGGTATTCCAGTCATCAAGGGACATAAGATCCAAATCAATAAACACGGAGAGAATACTATGATCGCTCAAGTCATTACGCAGGCTCTGCAGCTGAGAACAGACAATAGAGAATGGGAAGGACACCACCATGTAATCAATTAAAGGCTGTCCTTGAGGAGAAAATAACACATAAGAGGCATGAGAATCCTCAGGGCATCTACCATTCAGAAACACAATTTCTTTTAATCTCAAACTTTCTAAAAAGCAAATATCCCTCCTATCTACTCTAATTGTTTCAGGTAAAACCACATCTGGCCTACTCCAAGCCTCATCCATCTCAAACTTTCTAAAAAGCAAATACCCCTCCTATCTACTCTAATTGTTTCAGGTAAAACTACATCTGGACTACTCCAAGCCTCATCCATTTCTGAATTAATAAAACTCATACATGCTGAATTAGACACTTTAGAATTAAAGTCTCCTACAATTATTATCAAGATACATTCCTCCATATTATTAATATTATGAACAAAGGAAAGTTTGGAATTTACTAAAGAATCCTATCCCTTGCCAGGGAAATAATAACATTTGCAAGCAAAAAAGAGAGCGCCCCACCACACTCTTTAATCATTCATAACTTTTGGAAGAGGCATAACTTAGAAGGGTGCACAAATATCTTAGCATTCCAATTAGTAATATGTTGCAGCAATATTGCAATGAATCCACCGGCATGATCTTAGGGGAAGGTGTTGCCCCACAAAAGTAAACAAAATAATTTTCAGCTGTAAAACTGTTTCCAGCAAACATATAATGAATGGGTTAATGTGCACCACATAATTCAATTTTATGTTGAGGTGACCTACACCAGCCATGTGCCAGGAAACTAGTCTACCCTGAGGGCTACCTTCTCAATACTGGAAGCTTTGCATTACTACTAGCCCAAATCAGTACGCCAGCTACTCAATCCCATTTAGTGGACCTGTCATCCCTCCCAGGGGATGAACCACTCAGAACCTCCATTCCCACCATGCTTATTACCCTCCCCCCATATCTTTCTCTACAGAGACGATAATATCTTTCAGATTAACAGATCACGTAGAGAACACATCCTGCACATGGCCCTGAGAGTTCCGCTGTGGATGGTCATGTTTGAGCTCCTTAGGGGTTCTACATAGATAACATCAATCCCTCTCTTCCTAAAATAATCATCATTCTCTAAAATCAAAGACACTACGATCTTAGAACAAAATGTTACCCTTGAACTCGGATAAATAGCAAGTGGATTTATAAAGATAGGGTCAATATCTTTACTAGTGTTCAATCTTGAAGTTTCAAATTCCCATAACAAATGCAGCAAAACTTATCTATTGAAAGGAACAAATTCCCCATTGAACAAAGGTACAAAGTCCAGCGTATCTGAAATTAGATCATAACCTACCTGACCCTCTGCTAAATTTGTCTCAAGGCCAGTGCAGGAATTTGCTTGAGGGGAAAAAAAGGTTGTGCCTCTCCATTTGGAGGTATAAAAACTGTTAATTTGTGCAGAGTAGGTGTGTTCCCATAGTGGGATACAACAAGGGGCAACACTAAGGCCCTCATTATGACTTCGGCGGTCCTTTCAGCAGACCGACAAACCAGGGGCACCAGAAGACCTCCAGTGCTGGTGGCCTTTTGACCACCATATCATGAGTAATGAAGGATTTCCGCCACAATTAGGGTGAAAATCCTCCAGTAGTCGTTCTGGTGGTTGGAGGCGCATTGGCAGTTCCACCACCGGCCCGCCTCGCCAAAAGGACTCCACCAGCCATTTTACAACCTTTAATATGGCCTGGCGGTGTGCGGTGTCCTGATGGCGGGGCCCTGTCGGTGGTGGAAGCGCCTGTTCCCGTTCCCTGCCGGATGACCTCCTGACCAGACAAGGTAAGCCCAAAAGGAGAGGAGGGTGGGAGGGTAGGGAGTGGTGGTGTGTGTGTAAGTGGGTGTTGTCGGTGTGTGTGAATGTTAGTGTGTATGCATGTGTGTATGGGACTTTGAATGCATGTTTAAATGCATGCGTGCATGCATGTGTGTATGCATGTGTGTATGGGTGTTTGAATGCGTGCATGATTGTTGAAGTAAGTGCGTGTTGGAATGTTTGTGTGAATGCATGTATGGATGCATGTGAGTGAATGCGTGTATGGATGTGTGCGAGTGAATGCATGTATGTCAGTGTTTTTGAATGAGTGTATGCAGGGTGCATGTGGGTGTGTGTGCGTGTATGCGGGTAGAGGGTTCTAGTATGACGGAGGGTGGGGAGAGGGGGTTCTGGTATGGAAGGGAGGTGAGGGGGGTTGGGATTGCAGGGGAGAATCGTCTACCAGTGACAGGAAAGACATTTCCTGTCACCAGTAGCCTTTCCACCAGGGTTTTCATGGCTGTGCTACTGCTGGCAGTCTTCATTGGACCACCGGGTCGGAGATGCTACTCTCTGGCCCGGCTGTCCAACCGCCCTGGTAGTACAGGCGGGGATGTGGCGGGTTGCCAGAGGCCACGGCTCATTGACAGTGAGACCACTACTGTGGCCCTGACAGTCTTCAGACCGCCAGGGTCATAATGAGGGTCTAAATCCTGTCTCACCTCCCAGAAACCACTTAGACCATAGATCATCCTGGCCACCAACCACCCTACTTCCGAGATCTTCTAGTGTCTTATTTAGACCATCAATAATCTCAACAGTGATCTCCCCCTTAGTGGGAGCAGACTCCATTTCCTGCCAGGAGATTTTTAAGCCTGGTGCTTCTATGCCATTGTTAAGTGCACCTGGAGTGGAAGTTTCTTACCTACAAGGCACATGGTTTCTATTAAGAAGGGCATCATTCTGCCTTTCCAGGTTCCTGGGAGACGCCAAAGGGGCAGTCTCAACAAGAACACTTGGAAACCTTAGCTATCTAGACTTGCATTTCATGATGTGCCTTGTTTTACTTTTTCTCTTTGGTAATTTTACCTAGGGACACCCTTGGTCAGCCTCCACCCCCTGGGAGTCCCCATAGATAGGTACTGGGAGAGGGGCTACACCAGAGCAGGAGGGAGAGGATAAAGTACCACCAGAAATCTACTTCTTTAGTAAAAATAGGAATACAAGTAAAGTTTTCCCCAACCACTGGGCCTTTGGTTCTTCCTGATCACATCCATGAAATATTTATTTTAACAAGTACACATTATCCTCTGCCAATTTAGTACACAATTTCCAAAGGCTGCTTTTGGAGGTGACATCCACACATCGCAGGGCTTACCCGACTGCATGTCTATTTCTTTTGACCCCTCCATTGACAGTGTTGTTAACCTGGGTCGACTGCGATTTCAGCTCTTTTACTTTTTGGCCCTGCAAATGGCACCAGCCTAAGGTAGTAAGGTGTTGTTTACCCAGAAGGATAGAGTACAAAGGATCCAACACATGATCAGAGTTAGAAAGCGATCTTTCCAGCAAATATAAGATAGACAACAGCACCTTCTCAATACAGAACATGATTTCAGATAAAACCTTCCCACCCCGTCTTTACCATCCATGTTAGGCTGCTGTGCCATTTCATGTGAGCCTGTAAACACAATACAGTCACAGTTTAATAAATTCATACAGTTCATAGAGTTCAATGAATTTGAAGAGCGTAACAAAACTGAAGAACGCCTTAGGGAAGGAGTGCTACAATATAGAGCAGGCAGGTGTTTTGCTTCACTAATGACCGAGCTGAAACACTCATGCACTGACAAAAATCTCTGGAATGCGTTTCTTAGTCCAAAGAAGACATTTATTATTTCACTTCGCAAGGTTCCTAAAAGGAGATTAGCTTGCTAGAAGCACACGTTTAAAAATGGTCACAGCAATGGAATGAAATAATGTACAAATGATTCTCCACTGCAATATACACAGCAAATATATGTATCTACATTATAATGCAAAGCAAATAATGAATAAAAAAATATGCATCACAATGAGAAAAGGGCATCACTGCTTCATCTCCATCCTATTCAGCATCAGATCGCCAGATCCCAAAATTGATCGAGGAGAGAGAGAGATTAATTATCCTCACGGGAAGGATGGCACACTCCAGCGCCCTGGATGTGCCTGAGATCTGCAAACACTCTCTGTCCCCGGTCCATCTGGTCTCGGCCTCTTATACTTTGAACAAACAAGAAAGGAAAAGTCTAGAACTTTCCTTTCCCTGCAGAAGTTTATTTATTCAAAAAATGCTGATTGCTTTAGGCCTGCTTTGAAAGTAACACGCCAGGACGTGGCCACAATCCCGAGGTGCCAATTAAAAACAAGTCTGCTCCCTGCCATCTGAGTACATTCTTATTGGCCTACGCTCTTGGTGGGAAAAAAACACAAAGAATAAGAACATGTTCACATTGTACAATGTGGAAAACTACTTCCAGCTTTTAACATAGCAGTGTCTAATGCTGAGATAAAGTCAATAGGCAAAATAAAGCTGGTGGCCACTAATGTGGCAGTGTAGTGCTAGGCTAAGTGCAACGTGGAGTCAGTGGTCAAAACTCATATCATTAAAGATTGCGAAGCATGGCCCAGCTCGCCCTCTCCCAAAGCAGCAAGCTATTTCAAACATGCTTCCCTCTGCCAATTCTTATAATTAATAGCACCAACATCAGGCAGGGTATAATCCTCTGATGTGTGAGGCCCTCCACCACGTGCCTCAGGACAAAGCCCAATAGAACTTTTGCAGCAAACAAATTTGCTGGAACTGAGTAGACATCCTAACCACACAGGCAATTCAAAGGGTCACTCTGAGTCCCTCTGTTAGAAACGGGGTCCTTGGTTGGCAGTCAGGTTAACCCCTATACAAGCCAGGACCCTCACTCTAGTCAGGGTAAAGGAGAATCACCCTCAGTTAACCCCCGCTTGCCCCCTTGGTAGCTTGGCAAAAGCAGGCAGGCTTAACTTCAGAGTCTACTTGTAAAGTATTTGTACCAACACACACAGTAACTCAGTAAAAACACTACAAAATGACAGAACACAGGTTAAGAAAAATAGGAATTTTATCTAAACAAAACAAGACAAAAACGACAAAAAAACACCATACAAAAGTCAAGTTGTGAATTAAAAAGCAGGAAAGAGTCTTAAATCCTTGTGAAAACAATAAAAACACTGTTAGCGTTGAACAGTACCTGGGTAGTGTCAAAATAACATGCACGGGCGAGTGTGCATCGGAAAAGGCTAGCGTTGCGTTGATTTCTGACCCGCAAGCGAGACCGTGTGTTGTTTCTCCTCCTTCGGTCGCGCCGGCGTGGGTCGTTTCTTCTCTCCGCAGGAGATCGATGTATCATGTTTTCCATGCCCAGTGATATTGATTCAAAAATCCATCCGCATGGTATCAGGAAAACTGCACTGTGTGGGTTACGACTTTATCAGCCTCCGTCATCAGGTGTTGTGCGTCGCTTCTCCAGCTGCGTGCATCGATTTTCTAGCCGCGATGCAGGTGGAGCATCGATTTCAGCTGCGAAGTCGATGGCACGCCATTTCTCAGCCACGTTTCAGAGGGTGGTTCAAAAGTTTCCCTGCACGCGATCTGTGTGTGGATTTTCAGTCTTGGTCTGCCAGCTTCACCTTCCAAGGCCCGAGGAACTGGATAGGGCACCACTTGGGAGGGTAGGGGTCTCAGCAGAGAGTCCAGATGCTGGCAGGGGAAGACTTTGTTGACCCTTAGACTTCGAAAGCAGGAGGCAAGCTCAGGAGAAGCCCTTGGAGATTTCTTCTCAAGCAGGAATGCACAACAAAGTCCAGTCTTTGTCCCCTTGCACACACAGAAGAAGGAACTGCAGGATAGCTCCTCAAAGCACAGTCACAGGCAGGGCAGCACTTCTCAACTCTTCAGCTCTTCTCCTTGGCAGAGGTTCCTCTTGATGTCCAGAAGTGATCTAATTTTAAGGGGTTTGGGTGCCCTTCTTACACCCAGTTCTGCCTTTAAAGTAGGTCTACTTCAAAGGAAAGTTTCTCTTATTTTTTAAATGCTGCCTTGTCCAGGCTAGGCTCCAGACACACGCCAGGGGGTTGGAGACTGTGTAAGGGCAGGCACAGCCCTTTCAGGTGTAAGTGACCACTCCTCCCCTCCCTCCTAGCACAGATGGCTCATCAGGAAATGCAGGCTACATCCCAGCTCCCTTTGTGTCACTGTCTAGAGAGAAGTGCAAACAGCCCAACTGTCAAACTAACCCAGACAGGGAATCCACAAACAAGCAGAGTCACAGAATGGTTTAAGCAAGAAAATGCCTACTCTCTAAAAGTGCCATTTTCAAACACACAATCTCAAAACCAACTTTACTAAAAGATGTATTTTTAAATTGTTCAGAGACCCCAAACTCCACATGTCTATCTGCTCCCAACGGGAATCTACACTCTGATTATATTAGGGTTGGTAGCCCTCATGTTAACCTATGAGAGCGATATGGCTTGCACAGTGAAAACTGATTTGGCAATATTTCACTGTCAGGACATATAAAACACATTAATATATGTCCTACCTTAAACATACACTGCACCCTGCCCATGGGGATACCTAGGGCCTACCTTACGGGTGTCTTACATGAAAGAAAAGGGAAGGCTTAGGCCTGGCAAGTGGGTACACTTGCCAGGTCCAATTAGCAGTTTAAAACTGCACACACAAATACTGCAGTGGCAGGTCTGAGACATGATTACAGGGCTTCTAATGTGGGTGGCACAACCAGTGCTGTAGGTCCCCTAGTGGCATTTGATTTACAGGCCCTGGGCACCTCTAGTGCACTTCACTAGGGACTTACTAGTAAATCAGATATGCCAGTCGTGGATAAACCAATCAACAATATAATTTACACAGAGAGCATATGCACTTTAGCACTGGTTAGCAGTGGTAAAGTGCTCAGAGTTCAAAAGCCAACAAAAACAGGTCAGAGAAAATAGGAGGCAGGAGGCAAAAAGATTGGACATGACCCTGCGAAAGGAAAAAAGTCCAACACCCTGCAAAGTCACACTCCTGATTTTTGGACAGATTTTTAAGCAGGCCATTTGCAGGGAAGAATTCAGAGTGGCTATTCAGCTGGAGATCAGGGGATACGCCAAACAAGAATGTCACTCAAATCAATGCTCATTGAGGGCTGGATGAAAGACCCAGTAAAATATTTATATATTTAATTACTTAATTCGCTAAGTTTTGGCATAGGCATTAAACCTAAGGGTACAGGTGAAGCTATAGCTCCCTCAAAATGATCACAGCGAGGTTCAGAAGGTGAATCAGCACTAAAGATGCATTTTTATATTATCTAATTTACTGTGCTTTCAAAGATAAATTCTTCCATATATATTATAAGGTGCAGATTTGTGTATGCTTTTGTGGAACTCTAAAATTAATAAAAGGCAGTGAGATTTACAACATATCTCTTTTTCAACAGTTGCCAAGGAGACAGATGGTACATGAACTCACTCTCCAAAATAAAGACGTTAACATGGGTTTTTATAGATTACAAAACATTTAACACATGTTAAACAAATGATGCACAGCCAATGAGAACCAGTTGCTCATTAAAACAGTAGGGGTTTTCCACCTATTTATCCAATATTGTCCTTAGCTATACATGGGCATTAATTTATGAAAGACGCAAGAGAAGCATAGCGACAGCTATGGAAGGGTAAGGGGGAAATCACACTTGGCACCCTTACTATCAGCAGAAGGTGAATTATCAATTAACAGCAGTACCATTTAAACACATCATGAAGTAGGAATAACTGTCTACACATTTATTTATTTTTCAAATAATGTATAGTTCTTGAGCCCTGAGCCCAGTACATTTACTCCGCTCCCATGCCTTGAACAAAATAGCACAAGCACCACAAAAGCAGCTTGAAGCTTCAAACACATTCTAATAATTCTCTTTATCGAAAATTCAACATCAATGCAAACACATTTGAGCTACAGCCTGTTGAAAGTGAGACAATTATTTTGATGAATCCCATTTGTACAGCTAGCTTGCAGTAAAATGAAACACATTAGAAGGCAAGTGATAATTATCAGTCATGTTCTGGTCTCTAAGGCTACCTCCTAGAAACACCCCCAAGACTCTAATTTAGTGGTCATGGTGACCATAGAAAAGAGATAAGACTTCATCTGCACGGTCATGGCCGAGGAGCAGCAACTCAGCCAGCTGGTCTTGGGAACACACAGATGGGGGGCCATTGCAAAATGTCAAATTGCAAATCAGTTAATTTCTCGAACAGTTCTGCACATTGTGGCTTTACTGGTAAGTAACTGTATGGAAATTGGTTTTGCAATCTCATTCGAGTCTCTTTTATTTTGGTTAGCCTCTTTCAATTCCTGGAATAAATTATACTGAGGCATATGCCACTCTCACACTTTAGTAGCCACATTTAAAATGAGACAGTTTAACGCAGATGCTGTTAGGGTGAATAGGAAATAAGGATCATCATATTTCTGAGGCCAGACAAGATTTTGAGGGTCATTACAACCCTGGCGCACTTAAGACCGCCAGGACCGCAGTGGTGGTCGATCCGCTGCTAATGTGGAGATCCGTCAGCCACATTACGATTGTGGTGGTTGCGCCATGGTCGGACAGCCAGCACTGCTAGTTCACTTACACAGGAGGGGCTGGCGGTCCTAATACGCCAGGGCAGCACTGCAAGCAGCACCGCTCTGGGGATTGTGACCCCCCTCTCCCCTGGCAGTTACATGGCAGTAGCACCTCCAGGTAAGGGCTGGTAGAGACTGGGTGTAGGGTGCCCTAGGAGGGGAGCCTGCACTGTCCATGCACTTACATGGCCAGCCCGATCACCCTACGCACTACAGCATTGCCGCCAGCTCTATTATGAGCCGGAAACAATGTTGTAGGCTGTTTCCCACTGCACCAGTGGGAAGAAACACCATCTCCGCCTGCTGACCCAACAGGAAACTCTCAATGGGGCCCACAGGAAGGAGGCCACACAGGCGGCAACCTTGCAGTTGGAACTTCGGCTGATGGCCTTTTCCATCTGCCTAACTTGTAATGACCCCCTATGTGTCACACAGGAGGGAACTCCTACATTTTCTTGGGATGAGTGATTAATAATATTGAAGAGACCTTGATGAGCATTTGCCAAGTCATGATATGCATACTGAAATATACTGTACAAGATATCTTTATGCATTATAAGCTGGAAGTCACAAGTTTATGCTCTAATTGAGAAAACACATTTGTTAGATTTATTTCTGGCACACTAGCATAACATAGAAGTCTATTGGGTGCCCCAAATCACCTCCATTTTCGTCTTCTAAATTCTGTGCTCAAGAAATTGTGAGAGAAGAACAGACTGGTCTAGCTATTTCCTCTTTTTGCCACATTTCTTCACAGTTTTGAAATTTTCTATTAATCGTATGAACAGTGTTTTAAGAAAATGAACCAATATTAATCTACCAGCAACTAACTCACCCTGCAACTTAAACAATCACACTCACATCAAGGAAATGTCGCTGGGACTCATACGCAATAATCAAAACAATAGGAGCAAATAAAAAAGAGATACAAAGTACACAAGCTAAAGAAACAGGGACAACGAAACACTCTACAGCTTTTATATTCAGATGCAGAAGAACACTAAATCAAACGAGAAAAACAGAATTACATTGCCTAACAATTACACATGCATCTAGTCCATCACGAGACACATATTCATTCTTCACAAGTAGAAAGTATAGATGTAAAGAACAGGTGCTAAAGGTGTCTCGTATTTGAAAAAGACCTGCTGCCTTGCCACTGAAAAGGAAAAGTATGTGCGAGAGGTATGTGATCCTAAATGGGGATCCACACATTTGCCACCCAAACATGAGGTAGGACAGCAGAAATGGATGAAATGAAAGTTATATTGTCAGGGACACAGTGCATATATTGCAGTGAGAGCCAGTACGGATTTTCCACTCGTTTATCCAATTATTGATCAGAATATGGTCCTTAGGCACACATGGGCATTCATGTTTAAAATCAGCAAGAGAAGCATAGCAACAGCTTGTCACACACTTGTGACTTTGTCATTTGTAAAGGCCTTGTGGTCCTAGCAAAAGTACAGACACGTCAAGTTCGCATAGATGCCAATGGCCTGTGCACCTTCTGCGGGCTTGCTAATATTGATTGTCACAAAAATGGAACCTGAAATAAAATGTATTCCACACTTTTCTTTTTTGACTGCAAAATGAGAAGTGTTTGTAAACTGAACTCGGTGACAATCTTTCTGGGATACAAGGAGTGTGAAAGGATCAACTGTAGGATGTAATTTGTTTTTTAACACCGTACAAAATTTAAATATCTGTGAATGAACTGGACACATATTTCAAAATATATTAGTAGTCTAGAAAGTACAAATGAAGACTGTAATGATTATAAAGATTTTAATATCATCAAGACAATTTTCTTGGTGTAGCACAAATGTTAAATATTCCCTGAAACCTACTTTCCACACATTATCTTTTGTGTGCTACACAGTTTTATCAGCAAAACTACATGTTTGGGAGAAATTAGTGGCCATTTCAATGAAAAATGTGCTGCCTTTAAGTGAGAGTGTGCGACCACACAATGCTTTAGTGATATGCTTGCAACAGTGTACTCCAAAATGCACTCCCAGATAAATACTACACCAGTGACAAGGTTGCAGCAACAATTTGCCTGTTCAAAGTTGTTAAGAGCCCAATTACTTCAATTCAGCTTCTCAGAGGCAACTGAGGGGGTTTATGGCTTGTTCCAGCTGGATGCAAGTGCTGGTTCAGGTGACTGGGGGCCTTTTATATTCCTGAGGCTCTGAACAGGAGGGCAGCAGACTAGCTCTGGGAGTCATTCTGGGATTCCTGGGTTCAGTTGCATGTTCAAATCCCTCTTACTCAGGCAGAAGGGCAGCAGTGCAGCTATCCAGCAAGGTGGCAGTCCAGCAAGGCAGTGGTCCAGCAGAGCAGCAGTCCAGGAGAGTAGCAGTCCTTTTAGCTGCACAGCAGTCCCTCTTTTTTACTGTCAGGGTGGCAGAAACCTTTACGTTGGCTACCCTGTCCACACCCCACCCACCAAATTAGAGATCATCACCGGCCCGTGCTTACCCCGATGGTTTGACATGGTAGCTCATACAAAGCCATATTAAGGTTCGGTGCTATTTAAAAGTTTGGTGTGCAAACTTTTAAAAGTTTTTATTTTTTTATTTTCCAACAACAAACTCCAAAGATAGGAGCTTGTGTTTGAAAAGAGAAACTATCATCCTCACATTATGGGTGTTTTCTCTCATGTAGTAGAGGTCATTTTTCATTTTCACTGTTCCTCACCACCAGGATATTCCAGGTGGTAATTTGACAGTAAAAAAACACCATCTGCCCACTCCAAATAGGACAGACAGTTGGATGGCTTACCTCTGATGGCCCATACTCCCTCGGACCCCTAGAGGAATATGTATGCTGACCAAGTAGATTAAACCTTCTTGAGTAAACCTGGCAATCTGTCAGACACAAAATAAGGCCGGTGGACAAGAGACTGGCAGAAACCAATACATTGGAATACCGTACCCACCGATCCCCAAATTAGGCCCTGATTCACTGTTGCTCATTACCTACTTGTCCAGAAATAACCAGTGGAATTACGTCATCATTCTGTGTGTGCGTTTACAAATATATTGTCAGAGAGTATTGCCTTTCCTTTCTGATGTTTGCATTCTATGATATTTGCAATTGTTTTTGTGATATTTGCAAGTGTATGTGTCAATAAATTTGGTAATGTGCAGTCTTTCTGTAAGAATTTATTTCTTGAAAATAAAGAATTTGACCTTGTTCTATTTCCTTTCTGTCACCTTCCATTAGTATGAATGTACACTTTCTTCCTGTTTACGATAAAAAAAGTTCTACAAACATTTGCATTTATTCTGGCCCTGTAATTCTTAACGTCATGTTAAGAAGAGGTTTTTGGAACCTTGGAATTTCATGTATTTTACCATCTTTTATTTTCATATTACCCAATTTAAGGTATTTCAAATATGAATTGTTTTGATTTCTTGCCTGGACTGAGACCTCATGTTACTTGTCATTGCAAAGTAACTTTTAGCTTTGCCTTTGGATTCACATTTATTATTAAACAACTTACCACTGTGTAGAATTCTTCTGTTTCCCTTATTGCAAGTTTCTTACCTACTGCAAACGTTTTAATGAGAACAGAATTATTTTATGCAAGCGCATTGCTTCCGCCGGCACCTTCTCACTTAAAGATTCTATCTAGCTCCTCAGGCTTTTTTAATAGGAAAAACCGTATTGTTTCGTTTAAATCGTTGCCTTTCTTGTATAAAAGAACTTTCTATATCCTGACACCTCTCATGTCTTCTATGTCTCTAAACAATAAAATAAGATATTGTTATTACAATTCTTTGATTGGATTGCTCAATGCACAGAGTAAATGCTAGATTTAGCAAGCTCATCAAAATGAAAAAATCGCTAGCAAACACATAGACACAATGACAACATTTGTTGTACTTTTCTGAAAAATTATGTTGAACACGCAATGCAACACTTATCAAACATCCATTGGTCACACACAAAGTGAAATTCATTTCACCATTTTACGTCCCACTTTAACAACTTGGGAGGAAAGCTGTTATCCGCCGTGCTGCAATGAAGGCAATGTTAAACTCGAGGAGAGATTCACCACAAAGAGAATGTATTGTTTGCACTGTTGCCATACACAGTACTAAAACTATCAGACAATTAATTTTTGATTTTGAAATTACAGACACATATTCACCTATACTTGTTAGGAAGTGGAGTGAGAGCGATGTGTTAAGCTATGAAAAATTAGATGTGAATCTTACTTTTGAATTGGCTAAAAGATTATCAGTGCACTGAAGAAATGGCATGGAGGATGTCTACTCAATGATGATGAAT